>NC_039360.1:177307066-177386219 GCF_003573695.1 Papaver somniferum
TTCTAAACTCTATTTCAATCATTGAAACTTTCTTAGGGTATGACAATAGTTGTTATTCACGAACTATTAACATCAAATCAATTTTCAAGTTATTGAAATAATCATAACGAAACATTCCAAGTCTACACCAAATGATTGTATCACACAAACCATGTAAGATGTTACTCAGCGATTTTCACATGATCATCTTTTGACTTTCGTCAAGAATATAAGATGAACTTAGTTGAAGCGAAATCTTACCAACACATATTTCGAGAAATATGTAAGCGAGTTAAACTTAGCTCGAAATCTCACATGTGCATAATCGAATACTATACAGTAATACTGAAAAAACGAGGGTCTAACAACCACACCCAATATTTCTCTTAGCAATCTTTATGGACAAACTCTAATATACTTCTAGAGAATCAACTAGAAAGTCAGACTCAATCTAGATAAAAGTATATCAAAGAGTTTATATCTCAATCTCTCGATTTGATATTTACTCAAGCAAATAGAAATCTGCGAGTCTTTATCAAAGAGAGATAACTTGGATGGTACCAAAGACCAATATCCAAGTGTCAATCAATTTAAATCAACAACCAAAAGGTCGGATATTCTAATTGATTGAACAACGCACAACCTGTATTATTTCAATTATATAAATAAATATAATGCGGAATAAAATAACACAGACACCAGAATTTTGTTGACGAGGAAACCGCAAATGCAAAAAAACCCCGGGACCTAGTCCAGATTAAACACACATCGTATTAAGCCGCTACGGACACTAGACTACTCCAAATTAACTTCGGTATGGACTGTAGTTGAACCCCAATCAATCTCACACTGATCCAAGGTACAATTATGCTCCTACGCCTCTGATCACAGCAGGATAATGCGCACTTGATTCCCTTAGCTGATCTCACCCACAACCAAGAGTTGCTACGACCCAAAGTCGAAGACTTTAATAAACAAATCTGTATCACATAGAAAAGTCTACGATAATAGATAAATCCGTCTCCCACGAATATACCTACGAGTTTTGTTCCGTCTTTTGATAAATCAAGGTGAACAGGAACCAATCAATAATACCAGACTTATATTCTCGAAGAACAGCTTAGTATTATCAATCACCTCACAATAATCTTAATCGACGCAGCGAAAAAAGATATTGCGGAATCACAAACGATCAGACGAAGTTTGTTTGTGATTACTTTTTATCTTGCCTATCGGAGATATTAAATCTCGAGCCAATTATTACAATCGTACTCGTAATGATAGAAACAACAAGATCAGATCACACAACTACGATAAAGTAGTATCGGTCTGGCTTCACAATCCCAATGAAGTGTTTAAGTCGTTAACCTGGTTTAGAAGAAAAAACCAAAGGTTAAAGGAGAATCGACTCTAGCTTAGCACAACTAGTATCACACAAAATGTGTGGGGATTAGGTTTCCCACTTGCTAGAATTCTCCCTTATATACACTTTGAAATCAGGGTTTGCAATCAATGTTAGCTTAGTAACAAAGCATTCAATATTCACCGTTAGATGAAAACCTGATTAGATTCAAGCTAATATTTCTCAACCGTGAGATCGAAAACTTAGCTTGTCACACACAAATGAAATGTCCAATTTTTGGTTTATGAACCGTACCCAAATACATTTGTTGGTTCAACAAGTCAACCAAAAGGTTAGCCATATGATTACTCTCATATCAACTTTATTCTTCTTCACCATAACTAGTTCAAATGACTCAAATGAACTAGTTAGAGAGTTGTTCAATTGCAAGGAAATCTTATGTAACTAAACAAGACACAATTGAAGCAAAATCGGTTTGATTCACTTGAATCGGTTCATGAACTTTATAGCCACGGTTTGCAAAATCATTCCTTGGTTTATTTAAACATTAGTTCAAGAACAACCGACTTTAGATATAACCTGCTCAAGTTCGCGGACTGGGTTCGCGGACTTAAGCTCATGGAAGGAGTACACAAACTCGATCAGAAAATCTCGGGCCGAGAAGTTCCGCAAGTTCGCGGACTGTTTCGCGGACTTGGCTCACGCCATTTCCATTTCTCTTGATCAACAAAGTTCGCAAACTTTGGTTCAAGGAATAAGGACTTATGCATATATGTGTTTCCACAACAATGCTTATATCCTACCAATGGTTATGTAATCTAAACTCTCATTTCAATCATTGAAACATTCTCAGATGACAGATATAGCCGTTATTCACATAACATTTTTCGTCAGAGCATTTTCAAAGTGATTGAAACATAACATGACTTTCGTCACTAGGTAAAGATGAATTCGGCTAAAGCGAGAGCTTACCAACACATATTTCGACAAATAGATAGGCGAGATAAACTCGGCTCGAAATAGCAAATGTGTATAATGAAAGTCTATATATCAAAACGACTTTTGTCTCAAGAGTAGGAGATAGAATAGATAGACTTTTGAGTGACAGATAAGTTCAAGTCTCCACGTACCTTTTAGTCGATGAAGATCCACCAGTTCCTTGTATATTCCTTCGTCTTGTATGATGATTGCCATGGAGTTCTTGAGCTCAACTACACTTTCTATCCTAGTCCGATACCTTTAGCTATGCAGGCTAGAAATCAAGACTTATAGTTTTGATCACTAACATTGACAAACATGCTTGAGATAGCAACGCATCCGAGTTCGACCGAGAAATGCTCTAACAATCTCCCCCTCTGTCAATTTTAGTGGCAAAACTATTAATACATATGGAATACAAAAATTAAATAAATTAACTTTTGTAGCTTCTATTCCACATGCCTAATCTTCAACATTACTCGAAATCTTCGTCATTTCCAAGTACTCCAATGATCCCAAAGGTTGTAACTTTAGCATCATCGTTGTTAAAAATTCGTAGCTATAACAACAAGAAAACAATAGTTCTCAATCATTGTTATACAGTGTAATAGTATCATTATACAACGTCAAAGTTCAATTGTATCACAACTTCAACAACAATACTATGGTGATATGTATCACTCCCCCTTAGTCAATACTCCATCTCACATGGAAACCACTCCCCCTTACATAATGATCCGAAAACCATATGTATTTGTAGTGTGAACTACATATTAATTCTCCCCCTTTTTGTCAATAAAATTGGCAAAGGTACAAGAACGGGATCCTAATGAAATTTCCGAAAGAGACATTTCATTACCAAAAGAAAGAACACACATCATCTTATTTAGATGAAATCATAAAGCCGAAGCTAAATGCATTCATCAAGGAGTTTAAAGATACAAGATAACCCATGTAATATTCCACAGCCGCACTCCCCACAAAGATTTGGCAATTAAGCGCAGGTTCAAAAATAACTCTCCTCCATAAAATGTCATTCCCAAGGGAACAACAAGAGCGACCTTAATTTCGAAGGAAAAGAAGGATTTCTTTGGAAAAAACAAATCACATACAAGTATGAATTTGAATCCAAAATATTAAATTAACCACAAGAAGTTCATGATTAATTTAACCAAAAAGACTCAACACAAGTAAACTTATGGAGACTTAAGAGCGCTCGATTAGATTAATCACAAGTAAACCCATAATTAATCTAATAGAAATACACAACCAAATTAACCACAAAAGTAATCAATTTAATTGGTCATACTCACATAAGAGAGTCTATGGAGCAATGACTAAGTTAAACAAACAACCCAGTCATGCACGCTCAAACATAAGAAGAATTATGGAGTCATAACTAAATAACCAAACAAGATGATTAATTTAGTTCAAAACGCTCAACATAAAGTACCTTACGGAACAACAACAAGGCTAATCATAAAAATAATCAACTTGGTTGTTTCGTGCTCAACATAAGACACATTACGGAGCCACACAGTAATACATAAAATATGGATCAGGGAAGATCAATTATTGTGGAATATACAAGGATTCATTCTATTTTTCATCACTATTTGCATAACGACATTTAATAGACATAATCCTTGTAAACAAAAGATTTTAACCTATCTTCCATCAATAATTGACAATATAGGCTTAACTTTTGTATTTGTCAAAAGTCCATTCATTCTTTCATCAATACATGCATATCAATTCATGAACGACTTTACTTTTGACAAGATATGGGACAATCAAGTTCACGGACGCAAACACACATATCCCATAACAATATTGCAATATATAAAACCATATAGATTAATACTGCAAAAATCATCTTCCAAACAATTTTAGATTTAAACCAATAAATCTAAAAACATGAAGATGAAAATGTTGGACATAGCTATGTGTAATCACAATAATGGTTATTCCAACCTCTAGTTATTCTTCTATACAAAAACAGAAAAATCGAAGATTTACTAGACGAACAAAAGAAATCAACAAGCTAGGGAATAAAAGCAGACTCCAGTGCCATGGACGAACACGAACTAAGGTCAAATAGACGGTTTAGGATCCTCACGAGTCTTGGTGTCTTTGAGCTTGTGATTAGCAGCATCCATTGCATCTTCAGAGAAGAGATTCTCTTTGTCAAGATCATTGATGTGAGATTTTATGAGACCAAGGTCAGATGAAACCTTTTTCAACTCAGTTTTCAACATATCAAGACTTTTCAGAGTATCAACGAGCTGCAGTTTTGCTTCCTCAAAATACTTAAGAAAGTCATGGACCACTTCAGCAGAAATCATATCATCCTTCTCAACATTCTCATGAGTATACGCATAGTAACACGAGGCATTGGGATGATTTTCATCTACACGGGTTTTTTTCTTCCTCCCTTTGGATTCAAACCCATACGTTATCAAGAAAGCCTTTAGCAAAACCACACGATTGTGAAGAGGACGACATTCTTGATAAACCAAAATAACCTAGAGTGCGCAAACGTGACTCAAAGGTTTGGTATTTAAAGGTTTCTTAGGGAAGAAGATTTTTAGGGTTTTCGACTGTTGACTCGTGATGGCAACGCACGTACACATACGAATACAATAATACCCACAAAGAAAAACTAACAAAAACCTTTTGCTACAAAAATGGCTCAATAAATTTCATAACAGGAGGAAATCTAGAGAACAAGTGTAGCATACTACAAAGATGCAAAAGAAAATGCATAAAAAGAGAAACGATACAAAAATAATTTTTAGGCAATATTGTCTGCAGGCACTAGTTTAGCTATAAACGATAAGAGGATAGCTCAACTAAGAAGAACACTAACTTGTCGTAGTATACCTTAACCTTACACATCTTGCTCAACAAGATTTTTTATGAGAAAGTTCTTAATCCTTGTGATTAATTAGCACAAGTATGAGCTTTGAGCTCATTAAAAGAACTGTGTTTATGATCGAGTCTCTTTTTCCTTCTGAATTTAGAGAGAGATCCCTTTTTATGTAAGAAATTATCATAAAACTTACTGTCATCAAAATACGAGACATAGTTATAGTTCTTACCAGAAGAATTTTGACTTGCGGAGGATGACAACCTGTCAACAATTTCTTTATATCCTTCAATTAACTCCATCAGGTTATTTCTCATATCATTAATTTTTCTTCTTTCTTCTGGAATTTCGTTCATATTAAGGGAAATGTTATTTCCAGAGGAAACGACTTGATCTTTCCTTGGACGATTCTTGTTAAGACTCTTATTATGCTTTAGAGCATTTGAGGAACTCATTGAACTGACCTTCCTGGTAATATACACAGGGTAAGTACGAAAACCAACTGGTTTAGATATACGAATGTCAGTTACACCTTTGAGAATTAAGTCTAAGGTGTGTTGAAGTTGAACCAAGGAGGTTTTATTCAACTTAGAGTTTCTCTTTTGTTTAGCAAAGCCTTTTGCATCGCAAAAGAGGCATACTTTCTGATCACAAGAGTGATTAGACAAGGTAGTCTTAACAACCTCGTTAGGAGATTTCTTCCTTCCATGTGATGTGGAACATCCTTGATCAATGGAAATCCAGACACATTCTTTACACCAGGAAGGGATTCCAATTTTACTTCTGGAGCTGGAACGTTTTCAGTTGTAGCATAAGTACTTGGTATGTTAGACTGCTTAGAGCATCCTTGAATAGAGAGTTTACTCAAGCGATGTTCTATTTCCAAAGCATCCTTCTTGAGGCTAGCCTCAAGCGACATACATGAAGAATGATCTTTAGTATTTTCTTTGAATTTACAGTCTCTTACAACACCAAGAAGGACTTCAACATGATGTTTTAACCGATTAAATTTATCAGCTTGGATTCTAGTAAAATTTAGAATCAACTTACTCTCTTCAGCTGTTTCCCGTTCATTTAGAGAGATAGACTCTTTTGAAGGGTAATCGGAAGAACACATGTTGGAGCCTGTCTGTCTTCTTTGAACACAAGGTTCATCTATCTTTGAGATTGAAGAATCTTTCTCATTAATAGAAGTAGACGAGACATAGCTTTTATTTATGGTGACGCGTTTATCGGAGATAGTATCATCCATCCTCAGATCGCTACAAACACAGACTTGTAAGGTCTTAAATGTGTTTTTCTGCTCTGATACCAATTGAAAAAACGGGGGTCTAACAACCACACCCAATATTTCGCTTAGCAATCTGTATGTACAAACTCTAATATACTTTCTAGAGAATCAACTAGACAGTCAGACTCAATCTAGATAAAAATATATCAAAGAGTTTATGTCTCAATCTCTCAATTTGATTTTTACTCAAGCAAATAGAAATCTGCGAGTCTTTATCAAAGAGAGATAACTTGGATGGTACCAAAGACCAATATCCAAGTGTCAATCAATTTAAATCAACAACCAAAAGGTCGAATATTCTAATTGATTGAACAACGCACAACCTGTATTATTTCAATTATATAAACAAATATAATGCAGAATAGAAATAACACAGACACCAGAATTTTGTTAACGAGGAAACCGCAAATGCAGAAAAACCCTGGGACCTAGTCTAGATTGAACACACAATGTATTAAGCCACTACAGACACTAGTCTACTCCAAATTAACTTCGGTTTGGACTGTAGTTGAACCCCAATCAATCTCACACTGATCCAAGGTACAGTTATGCTCTTACGCCTCTGATCCCAGCAGGACACTGCGCACTTGATTCCCTTAGCTGATCTCACCCATAACTAAGAGTTGCTACGACCCAAAGTCGAAGACTTAAATAAACAAATTTGTATCACACAGAAAAGTCTACGATAATAGATAAATCTGTATCCCACGAATATACCTACGAGTTTTGTTTCGTATTTTGATAAATCAAGGTGAACAGGAACCAATCAATAATACCAGACTTATATTCCCGAAGAACATCTTAGTATTATCAATCACCTCACAATAATCTTAATCGACGCAGCGAAAAAAGATATTGCGGAATCACAAAAGATGAGATGAAGTTTGTTTGTGATTACTTTTTATCTTGCCTATCAGAGATATAAAATCTCGAGCCAAATATTACAATCGTACTCGTAACGATAGAAACAGCAAGATCAGATCACACAACTAAGATAAAGTAGTATCGGTCTGGCTTCACAATCCCAATGAAGTCTTTAAGTCGTTAACCTGATTTAGAAGAAGAAACCAAAGGTTAAAAGAGAAGCGACTCTAGATTAGCACAACTAGTATCACACAGAATGTGTGGGGATTAGGTTTCCCAGTTGCTAGAGTTCTCCCTTATATACACTTTCAAATCAGGGTTTGCAATCAATGTTAGCTTAGTAACAAAGCATTCAATATTCACCGTTAGATGAAAACCTGATTAGATTCAAGCTAATATTTCTCAACCGTTAGATCGAAAACTTAGATTGTCACACACAAATGAAATGTCCAATTTTTGGTTTATGAACCGTACCCAAACATTAACATTTGTTGGTTCAACAAGTCAACCAAAAGGTTAGACATATGATTACTCTCATATCAACCTTATTCTTCTTCACCATAACTAGTTCAAATGACTCAAATGAACTAGTTAGAGAGTTGTTCAATTGCAAGGAAATCTTATGTAACTACACAAGACACAATTGAAGCAAAATCGGTTTGACTCACTCGAATCGGTTCATGAACTTTATAGCCACGGTTTGCAAAAGCATTCCTTAGTTTATATAAACATTAGTTCAAGAACAACCGACTTTAGATATAACCTTCTCAAGTTCGCGGACTGGGTTCGCGGACTTAAGCTCATGGAAGGAGTACACAAACTCGATCAGAAAATCTCGGGCCGAGAAGTTCCGCAAGTTCGCGGACTGAGTTTCCGGACTTGGCTCATGCCACTTCCATTTCTCTTGATCAACAAAGTTCGCAAACTTTGGTTCAAGGAATAAGGACTTACGCATATATGTGTTTCCACAATAATGTTTATATCCTACCAATGGTTATGTAATCTAAACTCTCATTTCAATCATTGAAACATTCTCAGAGGACGGATATAGCCGTTATTCACAGACCATTTTTCGTCATAGCAACTTTCAAAGTGATTGAAACATAACATGACTTTCGTCACTAGGTAAAGATGAATTCGGCTAAAGCGAGAGCTTACCAACACATATTTCGACAAATAGATAGGCGAGATAAACTCGGCTCGAAATAGCAAATGTGTATAATGAAAGTCTATATATCAAAACGACTTTTGTCTCAAGAGTAGGAGATAGAATAGATAGACTTTTGAGTGACAGATAAGTTCAAGTCTCCACATACCTTTTAGTCGATGAAGATCCACCAGTTCCTTGAGTAGTCCTTCGTCTTGTATGATGATTGCCATGGAGTTCTGGATCTCAACTACACTTTCTATCCTAGTCCGAGACCTTTAGCTATGTAGGCTAGAAATCAAGACTTATAGTTTTGATCACTAACATTGACAAACATGCTTGAAATAGCAACGCATGCGAGTTCGACCGAGCAATGCTCTAACAAATACGACTTTTGTCTCAAAATATGAGATAGAGTACAAATAGACTTTCCAAGTGATATATGATTTTTAGTCTCCACATACATTTTGTTGATGAAGTTCCACAAGCTCTCCTTAGTAGTTCTTCGTCTTCAATTGATGAACGCCGTGAAGTCTAATGCTCAACTACACAATCTATCCTAGTCCGAGACATCACTATAAGTAGACTAGAAATCGAGACTTATAGTTTTGATCACTAATATTGACAAACAAGCTTGAGATAGCAACACTTGCGAGTTCGACCGAGCAATGCTTTGATAAGAATTACATATGACGGCCTTAATTTTCTTATCATATCATTAATGTCCCATTATGTTTTCATAATTAATGCTTTAATAATTTCATATAATAAATATATCATCCCATTATTTATAGATCCTAATAAATATCTATCTATTAATAGATAACGAATAAAAATGATAGTGGTGGTTGTGAGGCCTTTGTGAGTAGTGATGGGCGGTGGAGGTATAAGAAGAATTAGTTGTAAATGGTTTTTATGATGTTGGTGGGTATTGGACAATTTTAATTTCGTGATTGTTAATGTAAACTCGGTTACAATACTAAAGAAAAAGACAATTAAATAGGTATCAGGATTGTCACTTTACATAGTAACAAAAAAGAACATGGTACTTATTTTTATCGAGATCGTGCTATTATGGTAGGGGTCACGTTAGTTTATATAAGTGGTGGTCTAGATTGGTGCTTGCAAAAGATAAATTCATGTCTGACATTTTTCCTCAAAGAAAATGAAAGTGATCGTGCATTATTTGGATAAATCCAGTTTTTCTTTGATGTAGTAAACTTAGCTCCCATGAAATTGCCAGGAGTTGATAAGTGAAAACGATTTGCTGTTTTTTTAGGAAAGTGGAGACTCGAGCGTGCGGGCAGAGACTCCTCGACCGAAGAAATTGCCTAAACCTTTTTCAAATAGATGCATTGCATGGGAGTGCTTTGAGTTTAAGAGGTCAATCTGTAGGACTCCGGCCTAAACCAAGACAATGGCCGTTCCATAGTCAATTCGGTCACAAAGAGGGATGAGGGTCGATATGTAGGAGGGAAGCTGAGAAGTGTGTGTGAGATCAATGATCGAGGATTGTGTATGTGTTGAAGGTTTCTGCAAGTTTGTGAACTGTTGAGTTCTAATGAGATAAGTTCTTATCGGTTAAGTGATAATTTCTTGTGGATCGAAATTGTTGTTGTTCAATTGTGGATCCAGGAACTTATTTACATTGAAAGAATATTATACACATTGATCCTAGTAAGTGTGACGGTTGCTGGAGTGAAAGAGTGGGAAATTGTGGTTAAACCAGTTCCACGTCGTGCAGAGACTTGGTTGATTGTCCATCCACTACGTTGCTAGCTCCCTCAACTGCTTGCAAGACTTACTCACATTTCTCATTGTGGGTGTACACACGTGTCGTAGGCCGCCAGACCAAAACCCTAGTGCATATCCCCATGTGACATGATTGATGTCTCACGAATGTGGAGTCTGCAAGGCAGATGTGTATTTAATTATTAATTTGTTGACTTGACGATGAGTCTTAGCCTTGATGAGTCGAGCATAATGAACGAATGTGATACGCTCTGAGACTCATGGATTGAGCATAAAGTGTTTGCTGAGACTGAATAATGGAAAGACGTTGACTCTTAATAAATTTTGATATACTCCCTCTGTTTTTAAAAAAGAGATACTTTGGCTTTTTCAATTTGGCCCGTTTTTAGGCTAAAATGAAAAAGTGAAAGTATTTCTTTTTTAGAAACGGAGGGAGTATCATTTTACCAGTTGAGGTAATAATGATGTTTCGATAACTTAAATCGTTGAGCGTCCAATGAGATTGCTCGATCATGGACTCATTAATAGGAAATGATGTTGAGCACTTGTCGAATGACGAAAAATATTATAATGGTCGATTGACGAACCAAATATTGGTTGATGGACCAATGAAGATTAGTAGAATTCTCGAATGTTGATAGTTGAATCAACTTGAGGAATATTGCTCGGCCAAGCAATTAAATATTGATAGTTGAATAAATATTGCTAGAAGTGAGTTCTGAACCCAGTTGATCGTGTATTTTGCTAACTTAAGCAATTTAGTGTTAATAGATGAGCATAGCAAAGATTGCTAGTTTAAACAAATATTGCTCGTTTGAGCAAATATTGCTCGATTAATTAATTATTGGTAGTGGAACCAAATAAAATATTAATTAAAAATACTGATAGCTGGACCAAATATTATATAATTAATTAAAATGTCTATTGCTGGATCAAGATAAAATTATTGGTGTTTGAACCTGCTTAGAATTATGCTTCACAGAGCATTTGATTCGAAACCCTAATTTTGATCGATTGTTGATCAGTGGATTATTTACTGAAAATCAACCATGAGTGATATACGGACAGTCATATGAGATGATATGAAGACCATATAATGCCCAGGTGCTCGAATGAGCATGCACCAAAGTCCTTTGTAGACCAGTTGGTGAAAGGATGATTAAATGCTCGTTTAATCATTATTAAAATAGTGCTCGTCTGAGCATTAGGTGGTAAAACCTAATGATGGAGAGATGATGGACCGACCAAGGGGTATGAAACCGTCCCTTGGTGGTCGTGGGACCAGATGATGTTCGATTGATCAAATTCCAAGTTGTTTGGAAAGAGTTTGAACCCAATATGAACTATTGAAGATTAATTAGGTCAAAAATCATCAAATGTGTGGGACCGGCTTCTGCAAGCCAAAGGGGCGACCCTGGCCTACCAAGGTGGCATGCCCGTGTCACCATGTTGCTCGTGGCTCAATTCTGAGAATTTTGATATTTTCTGGTGTGCGTTCGTGCAATATTTTTTATTTTCAGAAGAGTTTGATCTTGACTGAAACTCTCGATTTTGCTTGAATGAGCAAGTAGAACTTTGCTCGTGCGACCAATATTTTGAGAATATTAAAATAATGATATTTTAATATTTTTAGTGAGAAGTCCAGACAGTCATGTGACCATTTAACTTTTTGTCTTTTTGGTAGTTTGAGCAGTATCAGAGAAATATGGAAAAAATCGTTTTTTCTCAAACGAGGGATTTTCATGAGATGAGGGAAGTAATAATAATAATAAAATAAGGAATTGGAGAGGCGTGGGACCGGCCACGACCAAGGCATGGCCGGTCGGCCATTATGCTTGGTCATGTGCTCTTCCCTATTTTATATTATTATTTTTCATCGTGTGAGGAGAAACTAAGAATTTTGCTCAAACAAAGGAGTTTTCATGAGATGAGGAAAATAATAAGATAAAAAATAAAATTGCAGGCTTAGGACCGACCACGACGGCATGACCGGTCGTACGGTGGCCCCGGTCCCGTGCGTGCCTTTCCTTTATTTTTTATTATTATTTTTCTTTCCTATTTTGCATAGGTTTCCTCTTTCATACAAATTTTTGAATGATCGTTCATGCATATGGGTGCTCACACATGCATATTTGCGTGCTCATTTGTGCATTATTGTTAAGTACACTCGCACCATTTTCTCGAGTCTTACTCGGTGCTGGCCTAAATGCCCAAAAAGTGAATATCTATTACTAATCCATGGAATTCAGCTGAGAATAAGCCATGAAAAAGAGTAATGAGATAGATTGAATATCTATTACTAATCCATGGAATCCAGCTGAGAATAAGCCATGAAACGGAATAATGAGATGAATTGAATATCTATTATTAATTCATGGATTTCAGCTGAGAAGAAGCCATAAAACAGAGTAATGAGATAAAATATTTTCTAGGAATTCAATTGATGAATGTTGCGCTAGAATTAATTTATGAATTGTTCTATACTAGCATGCAATATGTCTATGAGCGTTGTGTAGAATCGAGGTATGAGATGGCCGCCTTCCTTAACAAGCAATCTACCTTCCTCATTATGAATATTAATTTTGTATAGTCAGGGAACATTGAGACATCCTCAAGACGTTAACGCTATATACTAGCATGCAATATGTCTAGGAGACGTCCAATCACTATCGGTTCCTATACAGAAGTGTTGATGAAATATACGAAGTGTCGAAAAGCTCAGTTGAGAGGCTTTACAAATCACATATTCATGCAGCGCTCTGAGAGGGTGTATGCTCAGTCAGAGGTTGTGAAATGAGATTTCACGAATCCTAAAATATGAGTTTCACATACGTGTATGATGTTATGTCAGAAATATGCAAGATCATGATTTTACGATTTTAGCCTTTGTCGAATCATCTCTATGCTATCCCTTATGTATTATTTTTTAAAGTTTTCAATTCTTTAAATTTTTTTAGTTTTGATTTTGAAATTTTGGGTATTCAAATGATGTATTTCTGCGTAATCGATATACATATAAATTAGACGATTTGTGAAGGTTACGGTTTTGTTAGATTTTTCCCGTTATGATATTCTACCTATATTTGATTTGATGTGAGGTTTAGATAAATTTGGATCACCTCAATACGATGGCATAGTTCAATTATAAGCTCCACATACAATTTACAACGATTGCAACATTTCTATTTTTTATGTTGTTTATTCGTTAGTTTTTGTAGTATTTGATAGATTACGCATTTGTAGGTTTATATCCGAGTCTACATAATACAAATGAAATCCGTTTAAGCTCAAAATGGGTTTATCCCTTATATGTGATTAAGGGTGATGTTCACAATTATATGTTAGAAGATTTAATTTTCACACAGTTATCATTTATCTTTTCATTTTTTTTTTGAGAAAGTTTTCATGTTTTTAGTTTAATGTCCCCCTATATTGTTTTTTTTTTTTTTAATTTCCTTTTTCTTTTTAATATAATTTGTCCAACAAAAACTTTCCACATGAAAAGTACTATGATAATTTTGTGTTTGGAGTGTACATAATGTTTTGAGAAAAATATTATTTGGTTTAGTTGGGTTCCCGGTGGTGGTTGTTTCAACTAATACACCGGATGTGTTTAACACATATTCCCCCCCCCCCCCCCCCCCTCACATTTAAAAAATTGATCCTTTAATATTATTCACAGGTGTAGTTGGGATATTGACTAGCATCACCAACACACAAACAGTGAAGATACTAAACGACTATGAAAGTCGTATGCTAGAACTCAAATGGCAGATAGCCAAATTTCCGATTGGTAGTTAATACTTTTCTCCATCACAATATTGAATGTCTATGTAAAGTGGTTTAGAACAAAATTTCAAGGGTTTTGCGATTCTATGCTGCCATCTTTCAAGTGGACAAGAAAACATGTTATGTTGTTAAGATTTTCGATGTAAGAAGTTAACAAAAGTATTGGAGCTCATATATGAACTTACATCTACACAATATTTGAAGACCATTGATGATTCAAACGTAAAGGCTCCAGTGAAGATGAATGATTATTATATGATTTAATGCATAAAAATGATACGGTATAATATTGTATGGTTTAGTGATACAGTCTAATATCTTACTTGGCTCTACACAAAAACTGTAGTAGTGTTATCGAGGAGCAATAAGCACTCTATAAAGCACACATTTCTCAGCTGTGCTAAAATATTCGGTTTTGAGATAGTCGTTATCTGAGGTTATTTACTATTAAAATTATAAAATTTTGGATTGATTTTATCTTGAATTACAACAATCAGAAGTGATTCAATTGGAGGAGAGAGATGCTCTGCGAATCGGGAGCGACTCAGTTTTTCTTTCTTCAAAATCATGGAAGATAATATCTTCTAATCTTTCCTTTCTTCAGTTTCTTTCTCAGTTTGTTTGTGAGTTTCTTCTTTTAGATTTGTTCTCTTTTGTTAGATCTTGTTAGATGATTCGTTAAGATCCCTTTTAACCTTTCTTTCATGAGAATATATAATTCTGATAGATAGTAATTATCTTCTCTGGATTTTTTCTTGTTTTGCTTCATTGGAAAAAGATTTGGTTTATTCTCTAAATTCTAAATTAGATATGTACTCTTAAGTCATCATTTGATATCTCGAGCATTTATTTGATCTTTTATTTCTACATTTCTTGATTTTATCTTCTTTCCGAAGATTATAGTCTTGTAATCTATTTATTTTCTTTATCTTCATGGATTGCTAATATCTTTTTTTGATCTTTCAGTATCTTCCTCCAGCGGCAGTTTTGCGATTATGGAGTTTTGCTCTCTAAGCAGTTGTGACATGAGGGTTCCATCCGAGTTGAATCGTCCCAAAGTTACCATTTTTGGTCTATTTCTATCATACATTATTTCCTTATTTTTGAATATCCTATTTATTTTGTTACCCCCAATTTTGAAATGCCTGGGAATCAGCCGACGGTTTCTCCATAATAAACACAATTATATTCTGGTGTTGAGTATATTAAGCCATCTTGCTTTCAGTACCTGCAACCATAAACTTTTATTTAAAAATAACATTTCCCTCCAAGAATTAAGTTCTCAGTACCATCAACCCATTCCGTAGAAGATGAGCATTGACAATGAAAACCGTGCCAAATCACCCCCTTTGTCCCCAACTAGATCAGTTGATCATCTCACTAGCAAGATGAATCAATCAAGTCTCTTGACTCGACCCAATATTCCAAAAGAGAAAATCTAATGCTTCACTTAGAGAAAGTTATGACCAATGGAACTTAGCTCTATTCAGCAAATTCTACAAAAAAGAACCAATAGATATTCGTGTTGTAGAAGAAGAACTGAAGGAACTTTGGCCATAAAAACCATTTCAATTGAAGATGTGATTCCAACTCATAACACTTTCATTATCAAGTGTCATAACAAGGAAGATTATGATGAAATTCTAAAGCAAGAGCCTTAGTGTGTATTAGGATACTTATTGTTACTAGAGAAGTTTGTCGCTGATATACCCAACAAGGTACAAATCAAGCGTCAAAAGTTCTGGATTCGACTTTACAATCTGGATGTCACCTTTCTCTACCCAAAAATTATCAAAGAGATTGTGGAACCACTAGGTGTGTATCTTGACATGTTACCAAGGAATAGTAATTCTGAAAAAGGGAAAATGGTGAAAGTGCAGATATCTATGGATATTGCAGCTCCTTTAGTAAGAGGATTTTGGCAGAAGACTCTATCTAGTGAAGAAATATGGATTGAATTCTATTATGAGAAACAACTAAAACATATCTGGCACAAGTGGTATATAATTGATCATCAAGAAGTACATTGTAAATATGTGGAAGAAGACCTTTTAACGGATATATTTGGTATGATCCCCCCAGAAGATGAATTGAAGGCATATGTTAGTGCACTCAAATATAAAATTTTCATCAAAGGAAAACACTTTAATTTGGATCATATCCAACATTTGCCTGAAGCTGCAAAAGCACTGATTAAGAGGAATGAAGGGGAACTTTTGAAGTACATCAACTTTGGAGATACAGAGTTTGGAGAATTTTATATAGGCTTGGGCTCATCTTCCTCTCATAATAAGAAAAGAGCCAGAACTAATGGGCTTAAGGAAAACCCGACTTATAATACTACCACCAACATCAACCAAAATTCCCAATCTAATTTCAATTCCATTTCTAATCCTATTTTCTCCCCCAATTCTGAGGATAGCAACTCTGGATTTCAAAGTGATAGGTATCTAATGGATGGTAAGCAAATCAATAATCAAGAAGGTTCAACCACTATTTCGAGGGTGGAACTCACAATTGCTGATCGGAGAGAGCAAAACCCCATTCAATCAATTGAAGCTGAAGGTGGTACTAAAAATGATCAGGTTAATATTTGTTCCTACTTCATTTATATTTTTACAATTACTGTTTTCAATCATTTCTTTTTGTTTTGCAACACTCTTAAAATTAATTTGCTCTCTGTTAATTTAAATTTTACTGGCGTGGGTTATCTATTTCATCCCTTTTGCAATAACCTAAAAAACAAAATGAAAATTATAAGTTGGAATTGTAACTTTGCTGCTAAGGTTACTAGACAACATCTGTTAGATTTAAATCGTATGCTTAATCCAAACATAATCTTCCTGTGTGAAACTAGACTTAGGTATGATAAAATTTTAAATCTAGTTAAACCTTTGAATTTTCCTATTTTTTTTTATGTACCTTCTATAGGTCAAGCTAGAGGTATTGTTTTGCTTTGGAAAGATGGTTTTAGCTTTGATATAATTCATCATGATAGGAATATGATTCATGCCCTTGTTACTAGTGATCCCTCTAAACCACAATGGCTTCTTTCATGTGTGTACGGCTCTCCATACCCTAATGAAAGAAGCTCACAATGGTTTTTTTTCTTAGTCTAAGTAACACTTGTGACAATAGTGTTCCTTGGGCTCTGTTGGAGGATTTGAATATTACTTTGCATACAAAAGATAGATTTTATAATGCTGGATCCTTTTCTTTTTCTACTTCCATTGTTAATATCATTCATGAATCTGGTCCGTGTGATTTGGGATTTCATGGTAACCCATACACATGGACCAGTAACAAGCATGGGACATGCAAAATTAAGTCAAGACTGGATAGAGCACTCACTAACTCTGAATGGCTCATTCATTTTCCTGATTCTTGTCTTAAACACTTGCCACAACTAGGGTCTGACCACTGTCCAATCATGTTGGATCTTTCTCCAAACTCTTTTCAAAATACTAAATGCTGGAAGTTTTTCGAATGTTGGTTAAGAAAAAAAAGTTGCAAAGAGCAAATTGCTAAGTCTTGGTCCACTAATCATAGAGGTTCTGGTGGCTATAAACTAGAACAAAAACTTAGTAAAACTAGAAGGGGCCTTTCTAGGTGGAATAAAGACTTTTTGGCAATATACGTGACAACATAAACTCTTTGTATACCAAATTGACTAATTTGCAGCAAACAAGTACTAATGGTAGCAACACCAATGAAGTACAACAAGTTGAGAATGAAATAGAGGAATGAAAGCAACAGGAGGAAGAACTCTATAGACATGAGTCAAGGGATAGTTTCTTTAATGAAATAGACCAGAATACTAGAACCTTCCATATGAATGCAAATAGAAGAAGAGAAAGAAACAAAATTGAAGCTCTAAAAAAACAAGATGGCTCTTGGTGCAGTGGGAGAGAGAATCTTAAAGAACACCTGACATCTCATTTCAAAGATATCATGAGCACTACTTCTCCTGATGTGAATGAAGATCTCATGAATCTACTTCCTGAATGTATAACTGAAGCTGATAATGAAAGATTGACTAAGGTACCATATGAGATCGAAATTTATAAAACTCTCAAGTCTATGAAGCCATGGAAAGCTCCAGGGCCAGATGAATTTCCACCGGGTTTTTTCTAAACTCAGTGGAGTATTGTAAAAGAAGATGTGGTTGATATGGTGCAAAGTTTTTCAGAAGTGGGAGACTATTGAAGAAAATGAATCGCACTAATCTTACTTTAATACCCAAAGTCAAATCTCCTCAACAGTCTGGCGACTATAGGCCTATTGCTTTATGCAATACTACCTACAAGCTCATCACCAAAATATTAGCTGCAAGAATGAAGCCTCTGCTGGACAGATTCATTTCTCCGATGCAAGCCGCATATATCCATGGTAGACAAATCGGAGACAACATCATGCTGGCACAAGAGATTATACATTGTATGAGGAAGAAGGGTTATATGGCACTCAAACTATATATGTCGAAGGCCTTCGACAGAGTTGAGTGGGGTTTTCTGGAGAATATCACGAAAAGATTAGGGTTTAACAACAAATGGTTCTCTCCAATTATGGAATGTATAAGTACTTATGAAATTCAAGTACAGTTGAATGGTTCACACGGTAATGCTTTTAAACCTACAAGAGGCATTAGGCAGGGTGATCCAATATCACCATACTTATTCTTACTCACCATGGAGGTACTCACAAGGGCACTTGCTTGTGCTGAACAAAGTGGACATATTCAAGGAGTAAAGATTTCAAGAAACGCACCACAGATAACATATTTGCTGTTTGCTGACGATTGCGTGATTTTTACAAAGGCGGACTTTTGTAATGCAGATAATGTACTCCAAATTATTGAGTTGTTCAGCAAGTGTTCAGGGCAACAAATCAATTTACAAAAGTCTGTTGTATTCTTCTCAAACAATCTTCATATTAGGCGCTGCAGAATTCTTACAAGACAACTCAAGATGAGAAGAATGGATCTGGAGGAGAAATACTTAGGAATTCCTTTATTCCTAAATCGGAAAAAAACCACGTCATTTTCTTCTCTTGTAGGTAACATGAAATCAAGACTAGCAAGATGGAGAGGAAAATTCTTCAATCAGTCAGGCAGAGCTGGGATGATTAAGACAGTTCTAAATGCAATACCACAACATCAGATGAGTACTTTCAAAATTCCTGAAGGTACAATAAAGGAGTTAACTGCAGTACAAAGAGACTACTGGTGGGGAAAACAAGAAGGCAAAAATATGTGTTTGATATTTTAGCCAAAACTATATACTAATAAAGTTGCAGGAGGTATGGGATTTAGAGATTTGGGGTGTTTTAATGATGCATCGTTGGCTAAAGCAGCATGGAGGTTATGTAATAACCCAAATCAGTTATATGCTAAAGCACTCAAGGAAAGATACTTCCCATGCACAAGTCTTCTTCACTCTTTGCAGAAAAATGATGCAACTTGGGTTTGGAAAAGTCTTTATAGCTCTATCAATTTCATCAGAACATACAGTTTCTGGCAGCTAGGTGATGGATCAAAGATTGTGATTTGGCAAGATATCTGGATTACGGGAGAAGACGCTCCTCATATTCCTGCAGCTTCAGAAGAGATAACAAGTCAACATACTACAGTCTTTGACTTGATAGAATGCAACAAACAAATCTTGGAGAGATAACATAATCCTTACACTCTTTCATCCTAATGTTGCTGCTAAAATTCTCAACATGAGAATACCTCTTTATGGAGAAGACAAGCTTATATGGACTCTCACCAATAATGGAACATTCACAGTGAAGTCGGCTTATCGAAAACTTGTTCAAATCAAGACAAACCAGAATGATATAGTGACTATGGAAGAAACAAAATTCTGGAATAAGTTTTGGGTGATGAATACTCTACCTAGAGTGAAACATTTCATCTGGAAGTGCATCACTGATATCGACCCCTCCAATGAAAGAACTGCCAGAGCCATGGGTCATGTAGGAGAAGTTTGTAAATTCTGCAACGGAGAAGTAGAAACCACCAAACATATCCTAATGGAGTGCCCTCTCTCTAGGTCCATTTGGTTTACTATTCCTGGTGCCAGAAGGTCTATAGAGTTATATGGAGGTAGTATAAAGGAGTGGGTGCAATCCTGGTTTGAGGCTGCTGAATATCAATTAGATGAAGACTGGTATGTTAGAATGCCCAATGCTGCTTGGGAAATCTGGAAATATAGATGTTGTTGTGTCTTTCAGGGAGTAAAACCTAATCCTGTAGAAGTTATTAGGCGGATTGATACCTTAAATTTCATGACAGGGAAGAAGATGAAAAAAGAAAACATTAATCATAATGCATCTCTGCCCGAAACCATCATAACTTGGAAACCCACACATGATTTTGATTTATATATAAATTGTGATGCTTCATTTAAATTACCAGTTACTGCCTGTGGTATCAGACTAATACTCAGATCTTGTGCAGGTGAGTTCGCAACAACAAGGTGTGGATATGCTGCTGGAACCTTGAGTGCTGAAGAGGCAGAATGTGAGGCTCTCTGGTAGGCATTTAAGTGGGCTAAAAAGCTGAACATTCAGAAACTGTGCTTCATAATGGATGCGCAGAAGGTAGTTAATGGAGTTAACGAAGATCTTAATAGTATTTGCTGGCAGAACCATCCGGTGCTATCAGACATCAAAGAAGTTTTTCGTTCTTTTCCATTCCGATTTTTGCGATTTGTTAAAAGAAATCTAAATAAGCCGGCAGATAAATTAGCCAGGCATGCTAGGTTAGTTAAGATGTCAAAAGTCTGGTCTGTCACTCCTCCAAACTTCATTATAAGAAGTTTAGAGGAAGATAAACACAATGTCTTTTCTTAGTAATTAATGAATTTTCATTTGCATCAAAAATAAATAAATACAACAATCAGAAGTTCATGATTTTATCACTCTTCCTATTTCACAAGGTGAAAGGTAAAATATGGAATTATTGTTGAAATGTCCCATATTCATGATTTTAGTGCTTGCGCGTATGTTTGCTTGGATTTTTCTGTCATGATTTTTAGTTTCATCTTGCTGTACCAGTATTATTAATTTTTATTCGAATTCTTGATTGCTTAAATGGCTAAATTATTAAACCATGGTTGTTTAATACCCTTATTATACAAGACATTAGCGTAACCATGTTCGGTGGGATTTTGTAGTTTTGGATTTCCTTGCCGAAGCAAGTAACAAAACCGTATCTTTACGAATTCCAATAACAGAATGCGATGCACGCCTGTGCCATTAAGGCACGGATTAAGCGCTAGTATACAAATAAAATATGATGGAAAATGTTATCACCAAGGGTCTGTTTGAGTTTAGTTATGTGCACACTGTTCTAAAAAATGTATATTTGACATGTTCATTCGAGTGGATAATTAGTTGTCGGACGACCCAATTACTCTGCATATTTAGAATCACAACCTTCATTACATAACTCTCAAAACTAAATTAATGGTGGAGATTGAAATGTTAATTGCACATTCGGTCATGAGTGTGCACAAAATCAGACCGTGATCCCCATATTAGGGCTGAACATGGTGTCGGTTAACCGTTGGAAACCGACCGAACCAGACCAATAAGTAAGAAACCGAACCAAACCATTTAGATTTGGATTGGTTTGGTAAAAAAAGTTGAAAAACCGACATTACTGGTTTGGTTTTGGTTTGACCTGAAAACCGAACCAAAAACCATTGGGGAACCGATTAATTTTTAAACTTAGTTTCTACCGTCGATTTAAAAGTATTAGATTCTACCCATTGATTTAGAGGATAAATAGAAACCCTAAATCTAATATTTCATTATGATACTCTCCCTCTTTCTCTTTCTCCTTCTCTCAGCCGCCTCCCTTCTCCACCTCCAACAACAGCTGCTGCTACTCGACTTTTTTCTTCCCGTCTTCCTTCTTTTTTATTTGTCAATAACTAAATTAAGATATATTATATATCTTCTTTTGATCTCTAGAATTAGAGTAAGCTTACACTATTCTTGATTTTTTTTTTATCTGTATATTTGTGTAAACCAATACTATCGGCAACTACGATTTTTTTATCTGTAAATTTGTGTATTTTTTTTTTGGTTTGACATAATTATTGGTTAACCAAAAACCATCGGGACAAACCGAAACCAACTAGAACCATTTAGAAACCGAACCAATGGTTAATGGATTGGTTTGGTTTAGATTTTTAGAAACCAATAATATTGGTTTCGGTTTTGGTTTGGTTAGAAACCGAACCAAAACCGACCATGAACAGCCCTACCCCATATGGCCAACCATCAAACATGGCCTGATGCCCCCCTCTAAATCCTGCGTACTCCGTATCAACAGATCACGTTATTGCAACCCCCACCATTTTCTCAGCCAACAGCCAGCTAAGCTAAAAATCCACTCTCTCTCACTCACTAAACCAACAAGACCAACAAGTGCAGATGAAAGACAAAATTATTCTCCTCTCTTTTGTTCCGCTCTGTTAAATCTCCACCATTCTCACATTCTCGATTGAGAATGAAGAATTTCTAGGGTTATATTGAACGAATCATTTGATTTGTAAGAATGGCGTTTTGGTGGCCGTTGATAGTTCTAGGGTTTGCTTTTCTGATCTGTAAACTCTTATTAATGCTTATTCCTCCTAATGTTCCTTCTATCGATGTCTACGCTGGTGATGGTACTATTCATTCCTTACTCTTCTCTCTATTTCTTTCGCTCTCTCTTTCAGTAGGCCTTGTATTTTACTCATCTTTGTTTTTGAATGGTGGCAGTGTTGGATGATGGAAATCAAACTAAAGAGAACTATATCTATGTGAGTGTTATTTAAAATGCTGATTGTTTTACTTCATATTTGTTATAATATTGATTTAGGTTGTGGCGATCAGTTTCATTTTCACAGTTTTTACTTGATATTTAGAGTCATTAGTTGATTAGATGTAGATTTAGTGCAGTAACCAGTTCCAGTTCTTTACTTTTTACTTGATTTAGTGTAATTAGTTGATTTACTAAATGTAGATATAGTGCAGTAACCAGTTCCAATCTCGTAGTTTCTGTTTGATTTTAGTGTGATAATTAGATTAGCGATTTCTTTTGATTCTTCGCTGTGGTGGGAAATTAGAGTTTTAAGAGAATTTTTAAGGTGACCGAGGGTTAGGTTTTCCGGTCTGTTGGTTAGTGTTTTGATGTAGACACTAAGGAGGGGGGAACAGTGAAAGGTACTCTAGTGCATTCTGCATGTAGATTTAGATTGCTGTAACTAGTTCACCTTCAGAGTTCTTACTTGATCTAGTCTGATTAGATGATTAGTAATATGGTTGGTGGTTTGTACCGTCGTGGCGGAATTTTTTGGAGTTTCTTTTTTTTTTATATAATGTTTAATAGGTTTTGGATTGTTTTGTTGATTAGCGAGTTTTGATGTAGATACCAAGAAGGGGGAGAGCAGCACAAACCGATAGAGTTCGATGTTATGAACCTGCAACAATGAAATATTTGGGAGATTTTCCGGCACTGACATCTGATCAGGTAGGTGATGAATTTTTGTTATGTTCCTGGAACACTTAAACGGCTATTATGTGTTTCCGCAATGGCTCGTGTTCTTTACTGTTTCGTGTACTGATATATTTTTATATATCTGGGGATTTAGGTAAAAGAGCATGTGGCGGATGCCAGGAAGGCACAGAAGGCTTGGGCTAAGAGTACGTTTAAACAAAGGCGTCAATTCTTAAGGATACTTTTGAAGTATATTATTGAACATCAAGAGCTTATATGCCAGTAAGTGAGTTTTGTATTACCAAACATTTTACGTACAACAAGATCTTATTGCATATTTGCTTGAATAAACCAGTATGTGAATCTATGTGGTTGCCGACTTAGATGATGACGGTATTTTATTTACAACTGATTCATCTGCAATTTATTGGTGACAATGTAATCTTTATATTCGTTAATGATTAACTATGCATGTTCGTGCTTTAAATTGAATAGGACATCCTCAAGGGACACTGGAAAGACAATGGTTGATGCTTCTTTGGGCGAGATAATGACAACTTGTGAGAAAATTACTTGGCTTCTTGCGGAGGGTGAGAAGTGGCTAAAGCCCGAATACCGGTTAGTGTTTAAGCCTATGTTTAATATTTTGGTTGCCACTACTTAGGTATTTTCAGCTATTGCTCCAGAGTTCATATCTTCCTTCAGCTCCTAAATAAAAGCATAATTATTTCATAATATCATTTTTAAGTTCATTTGTATACCGTGAGTTTGTTTTTGTTTTTGTATTTGTATACGTAATAGTATGTCGTAGTCTGTGAAGTTTAAACGGCAGGTGTTTGTTCCCAATTGTTCATCTGGTATCTTGATGTGGGATGCTTGACCAAATTTGTTCGATGGCCTGCTTGCCAAAAATAGATTTATAGAAGCAAAAAAAATAAAAATTAAAAAAAAATTAAAATAAATCTATAAATTTGATGTGGTGGACCAACAGTTGAGGCCCTTTTAAGTCTCATTTTTTCATTGTAATTACCATGAAGCAAACATGTGAGCAACTGAGTTTGCATTTCTAAGTACTAACATTAATCATCTGGCTTTCAGATCGTCTGGAAGGGCAATGATGCACAAGAGATCGAAGGTGGAGTTTCATCCTCTTGGAGTGATAGGTGCCATCGTTTCATGGAATTATCCATTCCATAACATTTTGAACCCAATGCTAGCAGCAATATTTTCAGGAAATGGTGTTGTTGTAAAGGTAGACCTTATAAAACTTTAGCGTTCACTTTGTATATAGCAAAACCTGATGGCAACATATTCGCGGTACTCTTAATACTATACCTCCATTTGACTGCTCTTAAACCAGATTTACTTATTAAGTTGATATCACCATTTTAGGATTAATGTACATTTGTTTCAGTTCCAATGTGATAAAAGTCAGTATGGCTGTAAATGTAGGTTTCAGAACATGCAAGTTGGTCTGGTTGTTTCTATGCTGGAATCGTTCAAGCCGCTCTGGCTGCTGTAGGGGCTCCTGAGAATCTGGTCCATGTTATAACAGGGTAAAGCTTACATTCCTTATCTCATGTTACTGGCCTTGTTAATTTGAGTATACCTACTACTTGGTAAATCTTTGTTTACCAGATTTGCAGAAACAGGAGAAGCACTTGTATCATCTGCTGACAAAATCATTTTTGTTGGATCCCCTGGTGTCGGTAAGATGGTATGCTTTTCTCTTTACCGACACAATAAACATATTTCTTTGGATTCCCGATTTTTCGGATCATCATCTCTGAATATTGTGTCGTTTGAAAACCCTTGAATATGACCTCAATGACTTCAAGACTCTTCAAATGCTTCACTTGAGGGGTACTCTGAGAATGTGGCCTATAAAGGATCTATGAGTCCGTGACTTTTTAAAGATAACTTAAGTTTAGTACATATGTTTTATTGTATATTTCCCATATATCTCTATATGTTTACAATGTTTCGCTGGTATTATTTCCACTTTCACTGCACTTCACACCTGCAGTGCTGATACAGTGACGTGTTTGGAATTTTTGTAGATCATGAGAAGCGCTTCAGAGACACTAATACCAGTCACTCTAGAGCTTGGTGGGAAAGATGCATTTATTGTTTGTGAAGATGTAGATGTTCCTCATGTACGAAGTTTGTCTTTGCTTAAAACTCTGTCAGGGTTAGAAATTGTTGAGTTGGTCTCTGAAGTTATAGACCTTCACAATACTAAGATATCTATGTATGTAGCTGTAATCGGAGTTTTCTTTTCCATACAGGTTGCACAAATTGCTGCTCGAGGTGTTCTTCAATCAAGTGGCCAGAACTGTGCTGGTGCTGAGAGATTTTATGTTCATCGGGATGTTTATTCTTCATTTGTAGCTCAAGTAGTCAAAATCATAAAATCTATTTGTGTTGTAAGTATTTACCTTTTGATTATAACTGTCCCCACATATACCTGCTGTTTCTTTTCATAAAAATTGGCATGGAATCGAGACCGATGGCTGCACTCCACTAGCTGAATCATTTCTTAAAAACGGAACCTAAGATTTATCGATTAACTATGCAGGGTCCTCCATTAGCTGGAAAGTATGATATGGGTGCAATATGTATGCCAGGGCATGCTGAGAGGCTCCAAAACCTTGTGAATGATGCTGTAGACAAAGGGGCCGAAATTGTTGGGCGAGGAAGTTTTGGCAATTTAGGTGAAGATGCTGTTGACCAGTTCTTTCCACCTACTATATTGGTAAATGTAGACCACACAATGAAGTTAATGCAGGAAGAGGTAACTTGCCAAATTCAATAGAACATATGTTAAGGTTCCTTAAAAAAGCGCTCACAAAACTCAATAATGTTAATTACTTGAAGGCTTTTGGACCAATAATGCCGATAATGAAGTTTAGCTCCGATGAAGAGGTTATTAAGTTGGCTAATGACTCCAATTATGGACTTGGTTGTGCTGTGTTTTCTGGAAATCAACGGCGTGCAAGAGAAATAGCTTCCCAGTTAAACTGTGGAGTTGCTGCAATCAATGATTTTGCATCGAATTACATGTGCCAGGTACTCATTTGATAACGCGTTTCCGTTATGTTTTTTGTATTATCTTGTAGTCATTTACGTAGAAAATTTTGCTAATGAAGTTGTATGTGTTCTAGTCGCTGCCTTTTGGTGGTGTGAAACACAGTGGATTCGGAAGATTTGCTGGTATAGAAGGATTGCGAGCTTGTTGTCTTGTAAAATCCGTTGTGGAAGATAGATGGTGGCCATACATCAAAACCAAGATACCAAAACCAATTCAGGTCATTATGGGAAAACTTATTTTTGACTGTATTATGGAGTACATTTCTATGAGTCACTAAACGGTGCTCGGTTTATTGGTTGCAGTATCCGGTAGCAGAGAACAGCTTTGAGTTTCAAGAGTCCCTTGTAGAAGCACTCTATGGTTTGAATATTTGGGATAGACTGAGAGCATTGGTTAACGTCTTAAAGATCCTCTCAGAAAAGAAGTCTACTACTGCCAAGAATGCGAGAAGAAACTGACTGGCTCAAATGTTTGAAGTGTTGCCCCTTTTCCAGAAACAGCTGGTTTCTACACGTTTTAACGATTTACTTATCAATCAGCTTTGAGATTGATGAGATTTTGACATTTCTTGTTCCCATCCACTGTCTTCTTACCCTCTCCTCCTCGGCTAATTAGATCATGAACCCTAAGGTCTGAACCTGCGTCTCTCTGTAACAGCTTATGTTGATACTCTATTTTCCTTTGTGGGTAACACGAATTTGACATGCTAAAATTAGTGGTCTTCTTGATATTGCAATTCAACGGGAACCCATTTCGAGAAACAAGATATGCTTCGCTGCTTAGTGTAGTTTCCTGGTTCCACAGATAGTGTAGTCTCTCGTGAACATGTGAAATCATTGGGTGTTGCTATTTTGGGCCTGAGCAGGTAGTACTAGTTTGAGAAGCATCTAATGTAATGTGTGTCCAGGTCTCTCCATAGCTGGAGAAGCATCTAATGTACTGTACCAGGTCTTTGCCATCCCGTGCCATGGAACCTTGTCCCTATCAGTACCGTGAGCGTGAGTTAACCTACCAACTTTGCCATGCGTCTTTCCAGAACTAGAGAAAGTTGTTAATTAATGATTTTGTAACTCCATCAAAAAATAAGTATGTTTTTGTGACCCAAATAGTCAACGAAACCCAACTTACACCGTGATCGTTTTTGGTGCAGTGCGAAACAAATTGATATGGGATTTTGCATCATTGAAGATTCACTATTTAGCCAACTATCAGCACCGTCACTGGTATATCACCCAGTAACCACTGTACTACAGTGAAAGAGAAGGATCATTTAAGTCAAATAGGTTGGTTGGACGACCAGTGACGCTCTATCTTTGTGGTGGTTTTGGTTCCTTTTCAATCCTTTTTACGACAAAAATATACGTATATAAAGAATGGTACATCAGAGATTCAAATAGACTGGTATTAATCTTCGATGATGGCCGGCTCCATAGCACGAATCCCACTGTTCAAAATTATCTCGTAAATATCCAATGTTTTCGGGAAGACCAAATGTTTAGGGTCGCAGACAGAAAACAGCGACTTTTCACTGCTGCAAAGTCTTAGGACAAACCCCGCCCCGTCTTGAATAGTTTAACGTTGAAGTAATCTGTTTTTATCGTTAAATTCCTTTTTTACTTTTCCGTTAAATTTTGGATGTTTCTATAAATTAAAAAAATATTTGTCAGTTCATAGTTCATACAAAACAAATAAAAAAAAAATCTAAAATATTCAGTTCTTATTCTCAACGACAGAGAACTAGAAGAGCGTGAGTGAGAGAAAAAAAAGAAAAAAAAACTCAAATTTCACACAGAAAAATTGTAGATTTCTACCAAGAAATCTGATTTTGTGAAGTCAAAATTTGCATATAAATGGTGGAATTTTTGTGAATTAAAGGCTGAATTATATAAATCAATCATTTTTTCTAATCTAAACCTAACCACTAGTGATGGTTGTTACTGTAAGTAAGTGTTGTTTTCAGTGACTTATGTTCTTCTAATTTGTCGGTGTCAACGGTGTAGATCTGGAAATTGTATATGTTCTTCTCGATTTACTGTTTCCTGCTTCTCGATGCCGTCGGGATTATTTACTGTTTCTAAAGGTATGTTTTCAGTCTCCGTGTTTGTTGTAATTTTTCATGTGCTTTGAGTAAAACTCTAGAAATGCTGAACATCTGCCTGATGAGATTTTTGATTACTTCTTTAAATTTGGTTTTCGAATGACTCTGTTGTGTTCTTGGTATCCGTGCTCATTTTTGTAAGTTCTTGATGAGTGTCTGTGAATTTGAAGCTATTGTAAGCATGCAAGTGTGTATCTGAAGAGTATGAATATTAGGGTTTTAGGTTTAATGGTTTATTGCTTATGAGATTTTCATAGATTGTTTATCTAGGGTTTTAGGAATATGGTTATCTGAGATTTTATCAATTTTTTTGATTTGCAGTGCAATTGAAGAAGGTGCAATGGGTAGTACTAGAGTGCTTGATTGTATTATCGTGTATGACATTTGATATAGATGCTGAATTACCTAATTATTTGGTGGAATCGCCTTTGTTATCACCTGCACATTCACCATTTCTTAATCGGGCTATTCCTGAACTTCCGTTGCCTGTCGACATTCTTCCACACTCTGGTCATCGGTCTCATAGGAAGCGTTTTACGCCGCATGGTGCACCGTTGCCTGTGCTTGTACCAGCTGAAGCTCCAGGATTTGGTTCATTAACAACATCAGGTCATGCTCCATCAAGTCCACGGTTGGCGCGGCCGTTAATGAGAAAAATTCCATTCCCTGATCCTAATTCTAAATTTCCACCTCACCACCGCTTGGTTGGCATCGCACCTGCTAACTCTAATGGTGGGTCAATTCCTTCTGGTTTTGCTCATCCACCAATTTCTCCTCGTAACTCTGGTAAGATATTATGAGAATTACTTTCCTAACTCTGTATAACTAGATTGGCATAAAAAAATGTTAAGCTATACTGCCGGTCGACAGTTGTAAACTTGTAGTGTGGTAACTCTGTAAAAAAAAGCGTGAATCGATTGTTGTTTCCATTATTTGATACAAAAGAAACACTTTGGCTTTTCAATATAATCGACTATTGTTTCATCTGAGCCAGAAAGTAACATTTGATTTTACTTTTCATTTTGGGCAGACTGTTGTCAACAAGACATGGTGCTAAAACGGGGGAGTAAGGGTTGCCACTGTGTTTATCCTATAAAGATTGATCTTCTCCTTCTGAATGTTACAACTAGTTCAAAGTGGAGTCCCGTTCTAGAAGAATTAGCTTCTCAGCTTGGATTACGAGTTTCTCAGTTTGAGCTTATCAACTTTTATGTGCTTGGCCTAACAAGAATAAATATTTCAATGGACATTACTCCACACACGGGAATCAGTTTTTCTCGCAAAGATGTGAAACAAGTAAATTCATCGCTTGCTTTGCATAGGATTCATTTTGATCCTCAGCTGGTGGGTGACTACAAACTCCTTAATCTGACCTGGTTTAAACCCCCTGATCCATCCCATGGTAATTTTTTACTACCCTTCTTAAAACTTAGATATGATATTCGACTTTCTTGAGATTTTCAATATGTTAGCTTTGGGGATGGTAGCGCACATTACCCTTTAGTATGTTATGATGCAACATAAAGTGGTCATCTGTATTGAACTTAATAAGGTAAAAAAGTTTGATTACTACAACTATCAAGTGTTGAGTTAACATCATAGAAATATATAGGTTGATTAACTTAAGCTGAAGTGCATGTTAAGGATTTGATTTGCTTTAGATTCTTATCATATGATAGTTATCAGCTTATATAGGATAACCAACATTGCTCAAGATTAATAACTCCAAACATTATCATGTGTTACTTGTATGCGTTTAAACTTACGCTTTTTGCTTTTAAACAACGACGTGAGAGTCATGCGGTGTATAAAACTTGTTTCCAAGACCTCTCTTCGCTGCATATTTCTTCTGAGTTTGACCAACTACTGTGCCTAGTAATTTTCAGACGTGAAGATGGTTAATTTTTTTTGTGAAAGAATATTATGGATGTTTCCATTTGCTTTAATTGGGTTCATGTTGCTTGCAGCTCCCGCTCCCCTATCTCATGTGAATGCTCCACCTCTTCTACCTCCACATAATGGCCAAAGTGGTGCTCCTAATAGAAGTAAAAGTAAAAAAGTGGCTATTGGTCTTGGTATTGGTGCTGGTCTACTGATCATCATTCTTGTAGCAATGCTGATAACTTGTTCATGCATGTCTTGTAGAGGAAAGAAGAAATCTCCCACCAGTGAAACTGGTAAGTATTCTAATGCATGTGCTTGCTTGTTGCACGATTATAAACATATGTAGCATGGCCGATAGATTATTATGTCTTATGTAACAGAAAAGCCAAGGTCATGGCCGATAGATCCTGTTCCTGGCGGAGATTCTCTTCCCCATCCTACCAGTACACGGTTTCTTGCGTTCGAAGAACTTAAAGAAGCAACTAATAACTTCGAATCTGCTAGTGTGCTCGGAGAAGGCGGGTTTGGCAAGGTATTCAAGGGTATGTTAAGTGATGGTACAGCGGTTGCCATTAAGAAGCTTAGTACTGGAGGACAACAAGGTGATAAAGAGTTCCTGGTTGAGGTTGAGATGCTTAGCAGGCTACATCACCGTAACCTAGTAAAACTTGTGGGTTACTATAGCAATCCTGGTGCTTCACAAAATCTTCTTTGTTACGAGCTTGTCCCAAATGGAAGCTTAGAGGCCTGGCTCCATGGTATTCACTCTGTTTTCCTTTCTTAATAAATTATGATGTTCGATGTTGGTGATAGTGTTTCACTTATCTGGTAAATCATGATTTTTTTTATTTTTTTTAACTATGACAAAGTTGTTCCTATTACTTGTGTGCTTCATATTATTAATGTGGAAAACATCGGATAGAAGTTCTTGATCATGCAACTTTCATGGATGATATTTGTTTCAGGTCCCCTGGGATTAAATTGTGCTTTGGACTGGGAATCTAGAATGAAGATCGCCCTAGATGCTGCGAGGGGACTTGCATACTTACACGAGGACTCACAGCCTTGTGTCATCCATCGGGATTTCAAGGCATCCAATATTTTACTCGAAAACAACTTCCATGCTAAAGTTTCAGATTTTGGCCTTGCCAAACTGGCACCAGAAGGTCGCCAAACACATCTGTCTACGCGCGTGATGGGCACATTTGGGTAACTCAGAACACTCTCTGCGCAAAGCTGTAGAAGTTTTTTGTTAATGTTAAACTGGCAAGTAAATGTAAACTGGATACAATTCGATTTCCAGGTATGTTGCTCCAGAATATGCCATGACTGGTCATCTTCTAGTAAAGAGTGATGTATATAGCTATGGAGTTGTCTTACTGGAGTTGCTGACTGGAAGAAGGCCTGTAGATATGTCACAACCCTCGGGCCAGGAGAATCTCGTAACATGGGTTAGTACTTTCTCCTTCATGTTCTAAATCTCATTTATTTAGATTATCTATAACTATGAGTGGCTTCTTTTGGTTTGGGTACATCAAGACTTTCCAGGTTTATAATTACTCCTATACATTTATCAGCTAAAATGTGTTAAAATCTTGTGTTCTAATACCTACAACTCACAAGGTAAACCTGTTGAAATAGTATTTGCTTATTAATCTACCAAATAAGGTGATCTAATCAATGTTACACCAATTAACACATTGCACATGTAGTGTTTTAGAAAGTCTTTAGGAATAGAACAGAGAAAAGAAATCAGAACTGGTTTATGTTTTTGCTTTTTCAGGCGAGGCCAATCTTAAGAGATAAAGAGCGGTTAGAGGAGATTGCTGATCCAAGGCTAGGAGGAAAGTACTCCAAGGATGATTTCATTCGTGTTTGCACAGTCGCAGCAGCTTGTGTTGCTCCGGAGGCAAATCAACGACCCACTATGGGGGAAGTGGTGCAGTCACTTAAAATGGTACAACGTAATACAGAGTATCAAGATACCATTTCGACAACCTCAAATGCTCGTCCCAGTCACAAGCAGTCCTCCACAACCTATGAGTCAGAAGATGGGACTTCTTCTATGTTTTCTTCTGGCCCTTTCTCTGGTCTAAGCACTTTTGATAATGACTTAATCTCTAGAACCGCAGTTTTTTCAGAAGATCTTCATGAAGGAAGGTGAGAAGTTCAAGAACTCATGAGCTTGAAATCAACAAGAAGTTTCAGGATTTTTACTCAGCAGAGACCCCACTTTTCATTTCCCCCCCAGGTAGCTTGCAGTCAGTTTTCTCCTTGATAGGTATTCATTGTATATTCCATGATAGTTGTGTTTCCATTGTTTTCAAGGCGTTTTCGGTTTTTCATTTTATGTTACTATGGGTATATTTAGTATGCTGAGTTCTATTGTGTGTACATATAAGTACATGTGCACACGTAATTTGAATATACAAACAAATTGCACGTTAGTTTGTGCACGCATTACCAAAAATGAGTCTCACTATTTGTTGCCGTTAATTCAGTTGTTTGTGGGATTATGAGATAAAATTGGATGTTCCAAGCAATTTCTAAGGTCTGAACAATGTGGTGATATAAGTCCACAAGAGAGAACTCTTTTTAGAAAATAGTAAAACCTTATAAAGGTAGTTAAAATCTGGTATTTGTTGACGGTTAAAGATTCCAACCGCTCCTTGTTTCGTGCCAAGCCATCGGGTAAATCTCCTGATAACCTCTCTTCTTTTCTTCTTTAAATTTCACTCTACATGCTTTTAAATCTCGAAGTGTTAATTTATTCTGTTTTCATCTAATTCAATTATCTTCATTTAACAAAATGGAACGCAACAGTAACAGTTGTCGATCGACAACGATGATTATAGTCATTCTTTCAATCTTTTTATTATGTTCTACAGAGGCTCACTGTAGACCTCGTAGTTTTGGATATCCAGTCCCTTCTTCAGCTGCTTTTCAGAAGTCGATATCATATGGACAGTTCATGCCTGCTACACCGCCGTCATCAACATCAGAATCGCCAGGGCCGTCATCGTCTGAATCCTCTTATTCTTATTCGTCATCATCCACGTTACCACCAACTTCGTCACCTTCAACGTCTAATTCTCAGTCATCTTCATCAACATCCCAACAACCATCGGCTTCTTCCTCCTCCTCATCCTCCTCATCCTCATTTAACTCGAACGCTTCTTCTTCCTATTCATCATCTTACTCCTTCAACTCTTCTTCTAACTCTTCCTCCTCGTCATCAAAATCAAACTCACCACAACAACCATCATCATCCTTCTCGTCATTAAATTACACACGATCATCATCGTCAAGATCAGGTCATCCTTCAACACCACCATCCACACCCTCGTCTTCCTCGTCAAAGTCGGAATCATCTAATTCTCAATCAAGTGCAGCTAACTCTCAAGGTGGTACTTCTAAATCCGAGTCACCAGCAGCTATACCTCCATCCTCTGGGTCAGAATCGTTTAAATCTCATTCAAGTACCGCTAAATCTCAATCACCACCACCATCAACCTCCCCGCCCGCCTCCTCGTCAGAGTCAGGGTCGTCTCATTCTCATACAAGTAAAGCTAATTCTCATTCAGGCACTTCTACATCTCAATCGCCACCAACCACGCCCTCTTCATCATCTTCGTCCCAGTCAGATTCGTCCAAATCTCAATCAAGTACAAGTAAATCTCAACCAACACCATCCACACCCCCGTCTTCCTCATCGCCAGAGTCGTCTCAGTCTCAGTCAAGTACATCTACCTATCAGTCGGGTTCTTCTAAATCCCAACCCCCATCAACCATGCCTCCTTCGCCTTCTTCATCAGAGTCATCTAAATCTCATTCGAGTAAAAGTATATCTCAACCACCATCGTCCGCACCTCCATCTTCCTCCCCATCAGAGTCAGACTCATCTCACTCTCATACAAGTAAAGGTAACTCTCACTCGGGTATTTTTGATTCTCATTCACCACCAACTACTCCTCCATCTTCTTCATCAGAGTCAGACTCATCTCATTCTCATACAAGTAAAGATAACTCTCACTCTGGTATTTCTGATTCTCATCCACCACCAACTACTCCTCCTTCATCTTCTTCATCAGAGTCGGACTCATCTCATTCTCACACAAGTAAAGATAACTCTCACTCGGGTATTTCTGATTCTCATTCTCCACCAACCACGTCCCCGTCGTCTTCTTCATCAGAGTCATCTAAATTTCATTCAAGCACAACTAAATCAAAACCTCCATCGTCCATGCCCCCATCACCCTCTTCGTCAGAATCAGAGTCTTCCCAGTCTCAATCAAGCACATCTACTTCTCACTCAGGTTCTTCTGGATCTCAGTCAACATCCACCACGCCCCCCTCACCCTCTTCGTCAGAGTCGTCTAAATCTCATTCAGACACACATAAATATCAACCCCCACCCTCCCCCTCCTCATCAGAATCAGACTTGCCTCATTCCCATGGAAGTAAATCTAACTCTCATTCGGGTACTTCTACATCTCAGTCGCCACCAACCACGCCTGCGTCGTCTTCTTCGTCGCACTCTGATTCGTCAAAATCCCAATCAAGTGCGACTAAATATCAACCACCACCATCCACTCCCCCGTCTTCCTCATCGTCAGAGTCAGATTCGTCTCAATCTCAATCGAGTACATCCACCTCACATTCTAGTTCTTCCAACTCTCAGTCACCATCAACCACTCCTCCTTCATCTTCTTCATCAGAGTCAGAGTCTTCTAAATCTCATTCAAGTAAAAGTATATCTCAACCACCACCATCCATGCCCCCATCTTCCTCCTCATCAGAGTCAGACTCATCCGATTCTCATACAAGCAAAGATAACTCTCACTCTGGTACTTATATATCCCAACCACCACCATCCATGCCTCCATCTTCCTCCTCATCAGATTCAGACTCATCTCATTCTCATACAAGTAAAGATAACTCTCATTCAGGTACTTCTGCATCTCATTCACCACCAAACGAATCCTCATCATCTTCTTCGTCAGAGTCGTCTAAATCTCATTCAAGTACAGAAAATTCTCAATCACCACCATCCATGCCCCCCTCATCCTCTTCGTCAAATACGGAATCATCTAAATCTCATTCAACTAGTACATCCAAGTCCCAACCACCACCATCCACGACCCCGTCATCTTCTTCGTCAGAGTCGGAAAAATCTCATTCAAGTACAACTATATCTAAATCACCATCATCCACACCTCCGTCTTCCTCGTCTTCTTCGTCAGAATCGGAGTCTTCCCAGTCTCAATCAAGTACAAGTACGTCCCAGTCAAGTTCTTCTCAATCTCAATCAACACCAACCATTCCCTCCACACCTTCTTCGTCAGAGTCATCTAAATCTCATTCCAGTACAATTATATCTCAACCACCACCTTCCACTCCCACGCCTTCTGCCTCGTCATCATCAACAGATTCATCTCAATCTCATACAAGTAAATCTAACTCTCAGTCGGGTACTTCTGCATCTCAGTTACCACCACTCACACCCCCGTCGTCCTCTTCGTCAGACTATGAATCCTCTCAATCCCATTCAGCTTCAACCAAATATCCATCACCATCCACACCATCATCTTCCTCCTCATCCGAGTCGTCTAAATCTTCACCACCATCGTCGTCATCTTCTTCCTCATCATCAGAATTTCCAAAATTTCCTTTATTCCCAAACATTCCAAATGTTCCTCACTTGCCTTTCATTCCTTCGCCTTCAGGTAGCTTATCGTCATCTGGAAAATTTAATCCAGCACTCAAAAACATATGCAGCCATTGTGAATTTCCTGAACTTTGTCAATCTTCTATTATGCCATTCTTTAATGGTAATACCGATGCATATGCTATTCTCGGGATGTCAATCAAAGCTTGTACTCAAACCACTCAAATCGCCATTGACGTAAGCTTTAAAATGTCACTAGATTTTTCTCTTTCTGCTTCATACTCTTCATCTTCATCTTTCTCTTCGTCATCTGATGTTCTTGCTCGCATTAGTGATTGCAAAAATAGTTTCAATAATGCAATGAATAGTCTAAAAGGTGCATCAAGTTGCATTGAAAGCCGCGATATAGTATCATTAAAGAAAATGTTAAATGCATACATAACATCGGTTGGAAGCTGCAAAGCAGGATTTGCTTCCATATTTGGATTTGGAAACCATCCTTGTATTGGATACAGTATATTGATGCATCAACTTGCCAGCAATTGCTTAGCACTTACTTCGTTGTGCGCCTAATTATCATCCATGAATTTACGTGGGTAGTTTATGTAACGCTAGGATTTTTTTGTAAAAACAAATGTCGCCAGGAAAGTGGTAAAAATAGGGGCAGAAATATTATGTCCCATTTTTCATATTTACCCTTTTCATGAGCTTTTTTTCTTTCATAATTAATCATTGTACTGTACACATATTACCATTATTATTTTTTGATATACCCATTCAGCATAGTTGTATGGTTTCAAAGATGTGCTAGTCTATATAACAACGGCATTCTTATTTCTCCAACATTCCTTTATATTGGGCATGGGAATATAACTAAATGAATTTCGACCACTGAATTTTGATATTATGGCATGTATATTTTAAATCACAGTTTCTTCTGTGAAGTTTGTTGACAATATTGTTTCCTTGGTTTCCAAGTAAGCAAGACTTGGCAACCAAGTAGGTGATACTTGTCTTGCCGGTTGTAATTCTTGGTTACCAAAATTGGTTGATACTTTCCCTGGAATTAGTGAATCTTGATCACCAAATATTATACTTGAATTATAAGCATCGATTAAGTATAAATAAGGGTGAACTCATTTGGAGAAGGCATGTTATATATACATGTGTTTGTATGCATGTATGGGGTTTTAGATATTAAATTCCCATGAGAGCATGTGACCCTATATTCTCCCACTTGTATTGCTCCTGGTCTAACGAGGTAAAAAGTTCTCTCAAAACCTGTATTCCATAAACCAAAACTAAGTAATATGGGGGTTAGAGTTGAATTAGGAAAGAAGAAAGTTTAATGAGAGAAGGGAAAAGAAGGGATATAATGCAAAATATTTCTCCAATTTTCTTTTAGTTTTTGGATTAAAATCATTAACAGGCGAAATCGTTTCTTAATCAATTTTTTTCATGTAAAAACTTAAAAATAAATATAGGAAAATATTACCGTTAAAGTATGCGGGCATCCAACTCAAAACCAACTGGTAATGAGTGGAGCGGCCCTTCCATATTATATTTTAAGTTCATTAAGCAGATTATAGCGATGTGGAATTATTGTCCTTTCACACGCCCCCTCACTGTAAGGCCAGTCACTGGGCCTCACACGTGGACCTACGTACGAGTTACCAGTCCATCGGTAACAGGTGCACAAAGTGAGTGACTAAATCAGGGGGTAACACCTCGGCCAGTATCGGTACTGGCCTACACCCCGGGTGTACAAGTGACAAAATCGGTTAAACACTTCGTCCAGTAATTCGGCCTACACCCGGCGTACGCAGGTCTGGGTCTGGGGCTTGGCTCTGATACCATGTTAAAGTTTGCGGGCATCCAACTCAAAACCAATTGGCAATGAATGGAACGGCCCTTCCATATTATATTTTAATTTCATTAAGAGGATTATAACGATGTGGGACTATTGTCCTTTCACACTTATATATTCTTAAATATAAGGAAACTTTAAGGGATTTATTTCCTTAAAATGTATGTTCCATCTGATATGGTATGCATAATCTAAATTAGTGGAAAGACTACCAAATCTCTTTTTCTAGGCAGGTTTTTATGGGTATGAAAAAACATATATTTTGCAACTTTTGCACCCAAATACAGCAAGATAGCAAATGTAACTGGTTAAGTGGCGAACATATTTTAGCCATGTGCAATACAATCTCTCCCAAGCGATAAAGACTCTATTGCTCGGTGGTCAGTATACCGCTCGATGATCATTACATCGCCAGTGATTATAATTTTATTGTTCAACACTATGGTCGTCACTCAGCGGTCCATCATCCAACAACTAGTACCAAATCCTCGATAAATATCCACTTTCATACAATGCAACTTATACCATCTCTACACCTAAATGGCTACTGCTCGCTTCACTTAAGGAGAAGATGTTGCACTTATTCAATCCTGGATATTAGTCGTAAGGGATGAAGATTTCGTTAGAGCACTTTAAAATTAGGGTACATTAATTGTATACCTCTCGTTTTGACGCCCAACGAATATACCCTTATACAACAATAAATATACCCCTATCATTTGGAAACCTTATCCATTTGAAAATATATTACCTTAATACCCTCACTCATATAATTTTTTTATTTATTTCAAAATACAACATATTTCTTTCTCTATCACCTCACCGCCGCAACCATCACCACCACTTACTAACTACAACCACCACTAATATTCCACCACCACCATCATCATTGTTGATGATATCACCGCCACCACCACCGCCGCCAAAATTTGGTGTCAACAAACGAAGTTGATCCAAAATTAAAAGTTCAAAAATAACTTTACTAACACATATTCCAGTTTTTTTTGTGTCAAAAATAGAAGTTGATACCAGTGAATGCAGTCAACAACCAAAGTTACACAAATAACTAAAATGTATTCCAGTTCAGTTGTGTCAACACTGGAAGTTCATCCCAGTGAATGGAGTCAACAACCAAAATTGACACAATAACTGAAAAAAATACTCCATCTTTTTTGTGTCAACATAGGAAGTTCATCCCAGTGAATGGAGTCAACAACCAAAGTTGACACAAATAACTGAAAAGTATTCCACTTCAGTTGTGTCAACAAAGGAAGTTGATACCAGTAAATGGAGTCAACAACCAAAGTTGACACAATAACTGAAAAATACTTTAGCTTTTTTGTATCGACAAAGGAAGTTGATCCCAGTTAATGGAGTCAACAACCAAGGTTGATCCAAAAAATTGATGTACTAAAATTAATGAACCTGACGTGAATTGAACACGCATCTTCTGAATGAAGTCAATAGTGATACCACTACACCACAGGTTCGTCTAATATAACTACTTCAATGTTTCTGCATTCAATTTCATACTATTCAAGCAAATGAACTTCTTAAATCAAGATTCAAGAAAGACAAGGTTACTCACGAATAATACAAATGTAGAAACTACAATGATCAGTTTACTACAGTAGAGAGAATAGGAGATCCAATATTACTCACCTGCCTATATCCAATACTTGTCAAGAGTCCATAAAGCGAGCACTTGATCACTTTGAACCTTAACTATTGTTCCTAGTTATAGTAAAAATGTAAGAGCCTAGTTCGGTTGAACTCACCAAGCCTTGGTATGTCAAGTTTGATTGTCATATTTTAGTATCAAAACTCGTCTAGAGTCGCTTGATTAAATCCTAGAGTCAACTTCGTTTAGGTTAGACTAGAAAGTCTAGGAATGTTGAGACATACAAGTATTACTCCGAAGACTTGAAGAATATGAAGAAGTAACGAACTACAACGACGACATCATCCTTCCACTTGAGGTTAGTAATATTGACTTGAATTGTTTCATTCCTAACGTATCTTTCAAGTCGTGCTATATTGAAAACATAACTGCGAAGCTGTTTATAATGTACACATTGTATAAAATACTCTAGTGATGAGACATCATCATAATAGTATGATCATAGTATTAAGAAATTAGACTACGAAGTATAACGCTTATCTTTTGAACTTCATAGATATGACATCGACATAATCTTGTGTATAGTGTTATGAATATGTGAATCAGTTATGGTGAATATTTCATCCTAGGAAACAATGTTTTACATTTGTTTAAAGGAAGTAAATTCATGAACTTGTTTTGTGAATCGAAAGGGAAATTAATAGGTTTATTGGTCTGGCTATTCATTGCATATCTTTGGATGACCAATATGTGTGAGTTGGTAGAACCAATCTTAACTAAGTTTATGTATCTTGGTATAACCGATCACAATGCCTAGACTTATGATTTGGTATGACCGGTCCTGGTAATTGGTGTAACCAATCTTAAGTAATCACCATGAGATGGTATGATCGTTCCTTGTAATTGGTGTGAACGATCCTGGTAATTGGTGTGACCGATCATAAGTGTTGTGTGATCGATCCTTGTAATTGGTGTAACCGATCCTAGTGACTGGTGTGACCGATCACAAGCAGATACCATGTTTAGGTAGTCACAATCCTAGTGATTGGTATAACCGATCTGAACCCATGTATGTGACTTGGTAGGACCGATCACAACTAACCATTGTGACTTGGTGTGACCGATCACATAGTAGTCTTGGAATACTGGCAAACCAATTCTATACTTGTTTGGAAGTGTGGTAGAACCGATTCCAAGAAGCAAATCCATGTAAATATGAAATAAGGATTTGCAGTGAAAAGATGTCAACATACTTTGAACACGAGCAGTAACTCTTATCATTTATTGTTTAAATATATTCCTTGGTACTCAAGGCGATCCTGTGCCGAAATAAGTTAAGAATCTTTTAATTAAGGTTTTTGGTTTTATATGCTTTAATTACCAGCAATTAATGCATAACTCTAAAGAATAAAAATTAGTAATGCACATTTACTAATTGGAGTTCTATTGAGAGATTTAGGAAATATTAGACGAACATTTATTGGAATTTATGAAAACCAAATTTGAGAATTCATTGCATATCTAATATTTTCGGTTTTGGAAATTCCTTGATGTCCAAACATCCTTGGTCTATAAATACTTAAGTTTGCATTTCTAGCAAACTATCCTAAGAGCCAGGCAAACTTCATTTCTTGTTGTTTCTGGTGGAGACGTCTATTCAGAGAGGAAAGTATCCTAATTAGGTGAAATATCTTACGACCGCTCGTTTAAAGACTTCTGCGGGATCAAGAAGCTCTACGAGTACCGTTGGTGGAAAACTAGATAATTGCAGTGTTATTAGTTTTCGATTTGATTTGATTGAAAAATGGTTGTTGAAAATTTGTGCCAATAGAAAAAGTTGAAAACCCGAAACACATATGTTATGCTAAACACAACTCATGTAAACATAAATTGATTCAACATATTGTGACTTTTCACATATGAGTTTCAATCGAAACATCTTATGATCCTTTGATAAAGCCTACCAACATGGGCTAGAACTTAATCCCGCTAAATAAAAAAGGCCGCACAAATCATAAGGGTAACACCATATGAGATCGAATTTTAAGGTTAATAAAAACTGAAATCAGACATCTCAAAAACCGAAAACACATAGCAAAAATATAGATATTCATTCACAAGCTGTGTAATCAGTGACTATCACACAAACAAAAATTATAAAATAATAAAGAAAAATAAAGCATGGTTCGATCTCATTGTGCTCTACTTATGGAGCAACTATTTATGGATTATATCATCACTGTGCACGCATGATCCTCTCATTGACTCATGTGCATTCTCATAATATGTTAGGATTTCATTGTTTTCTAGAATCATTTAAAACTTCGGAGCATCCTCCCGTTTGATTCATGTACATATTTAGATACAATCTTATGAGATGATTTCAGATGATATAATTAGGTTGTGCCTAACTTACTTATTTCCTTTCTAGGTGAGTATTGATTGAACCTTGTGGTCTCTCCATCTTCCTTTATGGAGCCACGGCCTCAACCACACTTCCACCAAGTGTTGTTGTAACACTATAGTTTACGGTGCATATACTTTACTAAGGATTTTTAACCTTACAGGCACGTTTGCAATTGGTATGTGTGATCTCGTCAGTTTAGCGATATCGGTATACATTCCTAAAATTGATAATCCTTTTTTCACTTCACATTTCTATTTTTGGAGTATATGAGTCTATATGAGACAAATAGTAACACACCACGACATTCCCTGTCGTTCCCTCGGGAAAATACTTTTTCCTTTCTCCCCCTAACGACGAGAAGACTATCTCATTAGAGTGACTATCCGCAAATCAGCGGTTGAGAGATCACCTGTCAAAAGGTTTAAAAATGTAGATAATTGTTGGAAATTGTTGTCCAACATAGTCACTTAATCATTTTGATGACCCATCACAGTACAATGTGTAGTTGTAAGGGAACATATATAGTGCAACCAAAAAAATGCGTAAAAACACAAAATATCAGGCTTATATCCAGTTACCAACTGGTACTCAAAGAATGTTTGACTAATTGTGGGTCTAAAAAGAATAAGTGAAGATGCGTGTAATATTGCATATTTCCCAAGCAATTAAAGGTAGGGTTGTACGCATAACCATGCCTTAGGCACCATCTTTAACCTTTAATGACAGACTTTGTGAGACCATGGGGTATAGGATGCTCTACATTAATCCTATTAAACATGCAATAACCCTCAAGTCCTTTTGATGTATTCTCTAGTATTTACAAGGGGTGGTGAGTCCTTACATATATAATATATGCTAGTAATTTTCCAAACGCAACATTACTTGGGAACAATAACTAGTTCAAAATATCAAAACATCCACGAGACCTATAAGTCACTTTAATGGTCCGCATTCTACATGGATATTTTTCTAAATATCGCCTTGTTTTCTTTGTAATAAGGATTGTTTTCAATTTGCATCTTAGGATGGTCTCGATCCTGTTTTACTAAAAACTTTGTAAAATGAGTGATATGCTTTCTTACTTAAAAGCACAATGGGAATGTGGGATTGTACGTCTAGTACTTTAGAAAACACTTATTGAGAGATATATGTCGTCACTTTGCAATTTGTCAATCTTTTTCTTGTTGTCTTGTTCACTCAAATAAAGTGATGTACGTATGAGTCCTTTCAAAACGATCATGATGTCACAACCAAAATTGCTTTATGGTTGTGCCAAAGCATGTATGAGTCAATACCCAATATTTCATTGTCGGGGTCAATATGGATTCAATAATCCAAATACTAGTGATTTACATTTAACCAAATTGACTCATAAAATTTCTCTAAGAATATGCTTCCTTTCATATTCATTAAAGACGATAAAAGACGTAATCAATTACATTTTCATCACTGTGAGTTTCCATGTGATATCCACTTGCATGGGTTTCTTTGGAATTTAACAACGTGTGATTAGCTCTCGGTACATATAGAGCTTTGTGACTTTTAATCTTTGTTTCCTCTTGGCAACAAAGTTTGAGTAGTGCTTCGCTCAATGATTCAATCACTTTAGTCACACGATAAGGAACTAGTTCAACAACTAAACTGGTGTATATTCCTTAAGCTAGTGGGAGGGAAACCACTATCTGTTAGACATCGAGTCTTGAGAGACTTAATAAGTGGTGTAGCCTTATTACGTAATAAAAGTGAGGTTTAACTCAAGTACTTTAGAGTGTTACGATTCATGTGGATGAAATGCACATGATGATCGTTATACTTCAAGTGCTTTAGAGTATTTATGTCTCGTGGAAATGATATACTTTCCATTCCATAAGTAAAGACATTTTTGAATGAGATAATCAAATTCGAGTAAGTCTATTGGTAAGGCAAAGTTCTTTTTTCTATTAAAGTTGATGTCTATAATATGACCTTCCTCTAATATACAATGAGTTTTGAAAAAGCGGGGGTGATGTGATTTGTAGATAGTGGTAAAAGTGGTTTGATTCTCAGACTTGCGAAGGATAAAATATAGACTTAAATTCTAAAACTAAAATAGAAAACAAACTAAAAATTGTCACAAACTTAATCAAAGATGATATCAATATTAAAAGAACACTGAGGCTAGGATTCCACTATTTTCCAAGTTCAAAGTGATTTAATCCCAATATTTATATTTATGCAATTTTCTCGTTCAAGTTGATTCTAACTTATTGCAACTAGTAGATTCTCAAAATAACAAGTGTAAATCCAAAGCATAGAACATCAAAAACCTAGGTCCAAGTATGTTCTATCAAAAGAAATCACAATTGCTTAACAAAGATCATTCAAACAATTTTCAACCAAGGCAAATAATCATAAAATAATTGCAAATAAATAAATAAAATAGAATATACCACTTCTTGTTGGAAAAATAGCTTCCTCTATCACCTCAGTAATGGGGTTTAGCTCCTCATATTAATCACTTGCTCAAAATACATGTTTGTTGCTCAAAAATTGATTAAAGATGAAAAACTATAACACTGGATGTTTGCAACGATGTATTGGAGTTGCAAGACAAAGGACTGACTGTTACAAAGAAGTCACTGTAGCAGCGTTACAAATTTGAGACGCTGTTCTTATTTGCAGCGGATGTTCTTCTTCAGCAGCAGCAGAATACGGTTTCCTGCAACTTGATCAATATGGCTCTGTAGGGTTTCTAACTCCTCTGCGACTGCTCCAATAACTTCGTTTTCTTTCCTGGGACTTAAACACACCTTTTATACTACTCAGAAACCTAAAAATAGCGATTAATTCTCGCTTTTTCTTTACGTGCAAGTCACGGCAATAATCTCTTCTGCCGACTTCCCTAGCCAATTCTGAGCTTTCCCGATTGTCTTAAACTCTTCCTTAGATAGAATACTACCTTAGGAAACAATTTCACGCGTTTAGTCTCCCTGAATTACCAAAAATCAACCCAAACAGAGACCCGTACAAAACTCAAACTCTGTTTCCTTATTTTGGATTATCCAGCCCAATTCGATTGATTCCAGCGCACATACCAGGCTTGTTTAGTTGAATCACGTCTAGCCCAGCAAATTTCAGCGATTGAATCTCACTCAAACATCTTCGAAATCCAAACGAAAATTTGGTTGATCACTGGTTATTTTTCCCGCCAAAAAAAATATTCGAATTTTGAGAAGAAAGTGACCTCCCCCTATCCTGTGCTGGTCTCCCTTTAGCAACTGCCCTGAAATGGATGTCCCTTAGTAATTGGTCGCCCCTTATCCGTTTGAGGGGTCCGAATAGCAAGTGTCCTCCGGGGGTGCCCCGCGCAACTTTTCGAGCTGATGTTTCCAAAAATGTTTATTGGCCAAAAATACTTACACACACATAAAACACCATAATAAGTACAAAAATGAGCACTATCAATATATAGAATCGAGATAATTTAGACACAAAAATGTGTCTATCAAATACCCCCAAACCTATTATTTGCTAGTCCTCGAGCAAAATAAAATAAAATCCTAACTCACTGACGCAGGCATCGTCGATTGCATTTAGCGTATGCAAAAAGCCTTTAAACCCCTAGGTGGCCCTAGTGGCCGAGTTATAGTCTCGCGAGGGCTTACAAGAGATATACCCACAAAACCTTTACTCCAGACCTTAGCTATCTACGCAGAACCTTGGAAGGCACTAAAGAATCTCCTTGGTTGGCATACTTATTGACTACAGGAGGAAGTACCCTGATGCGAAATTCCAATTGCTGTACACGAGTTTGCACTCAAGCATACTAAAATACATATATAGTGACAGAGCTCTACTCAAATAGTTGCACTATGGACATCAATATCCGGAGTCAATACTAATCACATGGATAGATCAAGAAGATGGATATAGAAAAACATAGATGGTTTTGATGTTTACTAAGTGAACGGCGTTTCCCATATCTGTCTGAAGGCCTCCGCCAAAATGAACCTATCCAAATGGATTGAGATATTAGTCTGACTAATATCAACACACTGGCATATACAAGGGAACCAGTGGTCGATAACCTAACTCTAGGTCAACACAACTGGCATATACAAGGGTACCAGTGGTCGACTTTATTGAATTTGTTCCTTTTGGTCAAATGGTCTGGTCTCAAATTTTTTTTTCATCTCTTTTTCAACTTTTTTTTTATAAAGAAAAATAAACAAACCCTAAAAAAATAAAAAAAATATCTAAAAAGAAATTTTCTTCTTCTTCGTTCTTTTCGCTTTAGTCTTTCGCCTAAGTATTTATGCTTTAAGTTCCAGTCTTTACGAAATCACCAAACTCCTTGGCTCAATTCGCTTTATGATCCAAAAACTGTAGACAAAAGATAAATACCCAAAAACGTAAAAAAGAACAAAAATAATAAAAACCTAAAAAATAAAATAAAAGAAAAGAAAACTAAGTCTAAAAATCCTAAAAACAAATCCGCGTCGGCGGCGCCAAAAATTGATGTGATTTGTAGATAGTGGTAAAAGTGGTTCGATTCTCAGACTTGCGAAGGATAAAATATAGACTTAAATTCTAAAACTAAAATAGAAAACAAACTAAAAATTGTCACAAACTCAATCAAAGATGATATCAATATTAAAAGAACATTGAGGCTAAGATTCCACTATTTTCCAAGTTCAAAGTGATTTAATCCCAATATTTATATTTATGCAATTTTCTCGTTCAAGTTGATTCTAACTTATTGCAACTAGTAGATTCTCAAAATAACAAGTGTAAATCCAAAGCATAGAACATCAAAAGCCTAGGTCCAAGTATGTTCTATCAAAAGAAATCACAATTGCTTAACAAAGATCATTCAAACAATTTTCAACCAAGGCAAATAATCATAAAATAATTGCCAATAAATAAATAAAATAGAATATACCACTTCTTGTTGGAAAAATAACTTCCTCTATCGCCTCAGCAATGCGGTTTAGCTCCTCATATTAATCACTTTCTCAAAATACATGTTTGTTGCTCAAAAGTTGATTAAAGATGAAAAACTATAACACTGGATGTTTGCAACGATGTATTGGAGTTGCAAGACAAAGGACTGACTGTTACAAAGAAGCCACTGTAGCAGCGTTACAAATTTGAGACGCTGTTCTTATTTGCAGCGGTTGTTCTTCAGCAGCAGCAGCAGAATACGGTTTCCTGCAACTTGATCAATATGGCTCTGTAGGGTTTCTAACTCCTCTGCGACTGCTCCAATAATTCGTTTTCTTTCCTGGGACTTAAACACACCTTTTATACTACTCAGAAACCTAAAAATAGCGATTAATTCTCGCTTTTTCTTTACGTGCAAGTCACGGAAATAATCTCTTCTGGCGACTTCCCTAGCCAATTCTGAGCTTTTCCGATTGTCTTAAACTCTTCCTTAGATAGAATACTACCTTAGGAAACAATTTCACGCGTTTAGTCTCCCTGAATTACCAAAAATCAACCCAAACAGAGACCCGTACAAAACTCAAACTCTGTTTCCTTATTTTGGATTATCCAGCCCAATTCGATTGATTCCAGCGCACATACCAGGCTTGTTTAGTTGAATCACGTCTAGCCCAGCAAATTTCAGCGATTGAATCTCACTCAAACATCTTCGAAATCCAAACGAAAATTTGGTTGCTCACTGGTTATTTTTCCCGCCAAAAAAAATATTCGAATTTTGAGAAGAAAGTGACCTCCTCCTATCCTGTGCTGGTCTCCCTTTAGAAACTGCCCTGAAATGGATGCCCCTTAGTAATTGGTCTCCCCTTATCCGTTTGAGGGGTCCGAATAGCAAGTGTCCTCCGGGGGTGCCCCGCGCAACTTTTCGAGCTGATTTTTCTAAAAATGTTTATTGGCCAAAAATACCTACACACACATAAAACACCATAATAAGTACAAAAATGAGCACTATCAATATATAGAATCGAGATAATTTAGACACAAAAATGTGTCTATCAGGGGGTCTAACAACCACACCCAATATTTCGCTTAGCAATATCTGTGGACTAACTCCAATATACTTCCAAGAGAATCAACTAGACAGTCAAACTCAATCTTAAGAAAAGTATATCAAAGAGTTATATCTCAATTTCTCAATTCAATACTCAATTAAACAAATAGGGATTTGTGAGCCCGATTGAATATAAAAAATAACTTGGACGGTATCAAAAACCAATATCCAAGTGTCAATCAACTTAATCAACAACCAAAGGTTGGATTCACAATTGATTGAACTTACGCACAACCTGTGATATTTCAATTATATAAACAAATATAATACGAAAAACAAATAACACAGACACCAGAAGTTTTGTTAACGAGGAAACCACAAATGCAGAAAAACCCAGGTACGTATTCCAGATTTGAACACCACACTGTATTAAGCCGCTACAGACACTAGCCTACTCCAAGTTAACTTCAGACTGGAATTTAGTTGAGCCCTGACCAATCTCACACTCATCAAGGTACAGTCGCGTCCCTTACGCCTCTAGAAACACGCAGGATTCTGCGCACTTGATTCCCTTAGCTGATCTCACCCGCAACTAAAAGTTGCTACGACCCAAAGTCGAAGACTTGATAAACCAATCTTTCTTACACAGAAAAGTCTATTGAATAGATAAATCTGTCTCCCACAGATTCTATGAGTTTTGTTCCGTCTTTTGGTAAATCAAGGTGAACATGAACCAATTGATACACCAGACTTATATTCCCAAAGAACATCCTAGTAATATTAATTACCTCACAATAACCTTAATCGTAAGGTAGCGAAATAAGATATTGTGGAATCACAAACGATGAGATGAAGATGTTTGTGACTACTTTTTATCTTGCCTATCGGTGATTAAATCTCGAGCAAATCTTAGAGAAGATAGTACTCAATCACGATAGAAAACATCAAGATTAGAACATGCAACTACAGAGAAAAGAGTTGGTCTGGCTTCACAGTCCCAATGAAGTCTTTAAGTCGTTAACCTATAGGGTTTCGTGAAAAACCTAAGGTTAAAGGAGAATCGACTCTAGGGTTTCGTTAACCTATAGTCGCAACTAGTATCACACATGAGGTGTGAGGATTAGGTTTCCCAGTTGCTAGAGTTCTCCTTTATATATTCTTTAAATCAGGGTTTGCAATTAATATTACCTTCGTAACAAAGCATTCAATATTCACCGTTAGATGAAAACCTGATTAGACTCAAGCTAATATCTTTCAATTGTTAGATCAAACTTAGCTTGTTACACAGAAATGAAAATTGACTTCATTTAGATATGAGTAACCGTACCTAAACGTGAGCACATTTGTTGGCTCAACAATAGTTAGCCGAAGTTATCCATATGAACACTTTCATATCAACCATATTCATCTTAACCATAACTAGTTCAAATGACTCAAATGAAACTAGTTCTAGAGTTGTTCAATTGTTTATATTATCATAGAATTATACAAGACACAATTGAAGCAAAATCGATTTTGATTCACTCGAATCAAGTCATGAACATTATATCCACGGTTTGCAAAAGATTGCATTCCTTATTATATAAATGTATTAGTTCATGAACAAATCGATTTTAGAACATAACCCACTCAAGTATGCCAACGGATACGCATACATAAATGGCCGAACTAAGTTTGGTTCGTCAGTATGCGAACAGGTACGCATACCTTCAAAACTCAGCAGAAATTCCCGGAACTGAACCTCACGCCAGTATGCATACCGGTTTACCAGACCTTGACAAACCAAACGGTACGCATACGGTTATGCATACCATGGTTCCCGGACTTGGATTACACATATACAAGTACGCATACTGTGCTTATATCTAATTGTTCTAAACTCTTATTTCAACCATTGAAACATTCTCGGAAGACGGCAATAGCTGTCTCACACAAACTATTAGCTTCAAAGCAATTTTCAAGTGATTGAATGATCAATACGAAATATTCTGAGTCTACATCAAATGACTGTCTCACACAAATCATGTAAGATGTTACAAGGTCATTTTCACATGATCATCTTTTGACTTTCGTCAAAAATATAAGATGAACTTGGTTAAAGCGAAAGCTTACCAACACATATTTCGAGAAATATGTAAGCGAGTTAAACTCAGATCGAAATATCAAATGTGTATAATTGAAGTCTATATAGCTATACGACTTTTGTCTCAAATAGGAGATAGAGTAATAGACTTTTGAGTGATAGATAAGTTCAAGTCTCCACATACCTTTTGTTGATGAAGTTCCACAGTTCCCCTTAGTAGTTCTTCATCTTCAATCGATGAACGCCGTGAAGTCTAATGCTCAACTACACTTTATATCCTAATCGGAGACTTGCTATAAGTAGACTAGAAATCAAGACTCATAGTTTTGGAAACTAAACTTGAGAACAAGCTTGAGATAGCAACGCTTGCGAGTTCGACCGAGCAGTACTCTAACAGTCTCCCCCTTTGTCAATTTTAGTGATAAAACTATCAATACATATGGAATACAAAATAAATAAACTTTGTAGCTCTCAAACCAAATGCTTGATTTCCTTGGTTCTTCAACATTACTCTAAATCTTCGTCACTTCCAAGTACTCCAGTGATTCTGAATGTGTTCAACTCAGCATCATAATTGTTGAAGATCTGTAGCTATAACAATGAGAAAACAATAGCTCTCAATCATTGTTATACAATGTCATAGTATTATTACACAACATCAAAGTCCAATTGTATCACAACTTTGAAAACAATACTATGGTGATATATATCACTCCCCCTTAGTCAATACTTCATCTCACATGAAAACCACTCCCCCTTACATAATGATCTGTAAACCATATGTATCTGTAGTGTGAACTACACATTAATTCTCCCCCTTTTTGGCAATATAAATTGGCAAAGGTACGAAAACTAGTGGGATCCTAATGAAATTTCCATAGAGATACTTCATGACCAAAAGAGAACTTATCAACTTTGTTTCGATGATTTCACATAGCCGAAACTTAGTGTATTCATCAACGAGTTTATAAAGATACAAGAAAACTCCTACAATATTCCATAGCCGCACTCCCCACAAAGATTTGGCAGTGAAGCACAAGTTCAATTAAGAACTCTCCCCCATAAAATGTCATTCCCGAAAGAACAACAAGAGAAAACTTACTTTCACAAGAAAAGAAAGATTTCTTTGGAAATTAACAAATCACATGAAACATGAATTTGTATCCAAAATATTCAATTAAATTAATCTCAAGAGAACCCATGATTAATTTAATCAGAAATGCTCACAAAAGAGAACTTGCGGAGCCACACAGTTGTTAGATCATAGCTCGGTTGAACCCAAGCGTTGGTATGTCAAGTTTGATTGTCATATTTTAGTGAATCAAAACTCAATTAAAGAGTCGCTTGATTATATACTAGGTACAACTTCGTATAGGTTAGGCTAGAAAGATTAGGATTATGAGACATACAAGTATTACTCAAAGACTTGAAGAATGTGAAGAAGCAACAAGCTACATCGACGACATCATCCTTCCTCTTGAGGTTAGTAATATTGACTTGAACTGTTTCATTCCCAAGGTATCTTTCAATTCGTGCTATATTGAAAACATAACTACGAAGCTGTGAATGATTATACTCTAGTAGTAAGACATAGTGTTAAGAAATTAATATACGAAGTATAACACTTATCTATTGTGATTATGTGTATGGGTAAAGGTGAAGATTTCATCCTAGGAAACAATGTTTACATTTGTTTAAAGGAAGTACATTCATGAACTTGTTTTATGAATCGAAAGGGAAATCGCTAGGATTATTGGTATTGTTATTCATTCCATATCTTTGGATTACCAATATGTGTGAGTTAGTAGAACCGATCATAACTTGTTATGTATCTTGGTAAAACTAATCACAGTGCCTGACTTATGTATTGGTATGACTTTTATTAGTGTAACCGATTCTAAGTAATCACCCTAGATGGTATGATCAATATTTGTAATTGGTGTAACCGATCATAGTAATTGGTGACCAATCACAAAAGAGTTGTGTAATCGATCCTTGTAATTGGCGTAACCGGTCCTGATAATTGGTGTAACCGATCCTAGTGACTAGTGTAACCGATCACAAGTAATACCATGAGAATATGGTAACCGGTCCTGGTAATTGACGTGACCGATCCTGGTAACTAATGTAACCGGTCCCAGTAACCATATTAAGGTAAAACCGATCCTTGTATTTGATAGAACCGTAAACCCATGATTAGTGTATTGATATTTGATCAATCACATAGTTCTTGGAATTCAGATGAACCAATTCTAAACTTGTTTGGAAGTGTGGTATAATCGGTTCCACGATTTTAAATATGAAAAAGGATTCACAAAGAAAAAGATGTCGACATACTTTGAACATGTTTAATAACTCTTATCTTTTATTGTTCAAAGATATTCCTTAATAACTCAAGGAGATCCCGGACCGAAATAAATTGAGAATCTTTTAATTAAGGTTGTTAATTTTATATGCTTTTAATTACCAGCAATTAAATACATATCTCTGGAAAATAAAAATTGGTAATGTGCATTTACTAATTGGAGATTTTCTAGTGAGATTTTGGTAATATTAGACAAAGCATTTCCAGGAATTATGAAAACTGATTTGGGCATTTATTGTATATCTTAAGAATAATTCGGTTTTGGAAATTCCTTGGTGTCCAAACATCCTTGGTCTATGAATACCCAAGTTTGCATTTCGAGGAAACTATCCTAAGAGCCAACAAAACTACCTTGTTGTGTTGTTACTGGTGGAGCCGTCTATTCGGAGAGGAAAGTACCCTAATTAGGCGATATCTCTTACGATCGCTCGTTTAAAGACTTCTGTGGGATCAAGAAGCTCTACGAGTACCGTTGGGGGAAACATTATTATTAGTTTTCGATTTGATTTGATTGACTAACGGTTGTTGAACTTTGGTTGCACCTAGTTTGTTTATTCTTGAGAATCTTCTCTTCTGATATAAGATTCACTCAAACTAGATCGAAGTGTCGACGGGATCTTTAGAACTGTTTGTAGATCTAAAGACGTCTTGTGATAATCCATTGTTAACAGACTCCTTTCTGTGTGTGATTGATCACAAGAGATTCAAGTTGTGGTGTGCAGGTGTTTATTAAAGATTAAAGAAGATTTGAAGACAAATAAGATTTCTTATTGGTTTCATATCATTGGTGTGCACAAAATTTGATCGGCTGGGATACAACTATAATCGGTTTATCTTTGATAGATTTGATTGATTAGTTGCGTAGATCGGCATCACTATATAGTATCTTGGTAGATTCTATATTTGATTGCAAAGTCTAAACTCTGCTAATTTGGTAGTTGTTGGATAGATAGATCTAAACCCGACAAAGGAATTTATTGGATTAAACAGAAGATCCTTTGTCTAACTCATATCACTGAGATTGAATAGAGTTTTTACCGAACAGATTTGTTGTTCCTTTACTGTTTGGAATACGAACCAAAGGAATTGTTCCAGTGCGCACACTTATCAAATGTCGGAAGCGCAGGGATACTGAAGAAACTAGGTGAACTATAGGTTTAATTGCTTGGTCTCAACTATACGAAGTTTGTTTGATTTTGTATAGCGACTTAATTCTAAGAGTATTAAATTATGGACTAGGTCCCGCGGTTTTTCTGCATTTGCAATTTCCTCGTTAACAAAATCTTGTTGTGTCATTTACTTTTGTTTTCCGCAATGATAATTTAAAGTAAATTACACAAACGTTAACTCCGTATTACTTGATAGTGATCCTATAGAGTTTGGCTAAGTCTGAACCTATTATTAAGTAATCACACTTTGATTGTTGTATTGTCTCGATCTCGTATCCATAGACGATCACATAAAGTGTGAATACCGATTCGTTGTATTGTCTCGACACAGTCTATATACAATCACTTTCGGTAAGAGGACTTATAGGTGGAAAAGTTTAAGATCGTGGTATATTTGGGTACCCTCGTCTTTTCAACGGTACTTTCACAAAGAAGTGGATCAGGGAAAGACTAATACTGCGGAATATTCAAAGATTCATTCTATTTTTCATCAATATTTGCATAGAGACATGTAATAGACTTAATCTTTGTAAAAAAAAAGTTCATCTTATCTTCCATCAATATTTGCAAAATGACATAATAGGCTTAGCTTTTGTTGTCAAAAGTTCATTCTATCTTTTATCAATATTTTCATAAAGATATATGATAGACTTTAACTTTTGAGCATATATGGGACAATCATAGTTCACGGACGCAAACACACATATCCCATAACAAATTGAAATATATAAAACCATAAATATTCATACTGTAAAATCATCTTCCAAATAAACTTTAGAATTTAAATAAATAAATCTAAAAACATTGCAAGATGAAAATCGTTGGAAATAGCTATGTAGACTCACAATAATGGCTATTCCAAACCCTGGTTATCCTTCTTAAAACACAAGAATAAATTCTCACAAGAATTTTCCTAGACATTAAGGCCTCTAAATAGTTCTTTATCGTCCCCGAACTCCTTGTCGTCAACATCCATGAGAACATAAGGTTCATGAAGAAAGGAGTAAATTCCAACAAACCTTCTAGACAGATGCCAAACCAGGGCCTTCTGAATTTCGAGAGTCTTAAAAACAATAGCCCGTATCCTTTCTTGTTTCCTTCAACTCTTCAAGAACCCCAGAAAACTTCCGTAGATTATAAGGATCAACTTTTGGTTTTCTCACATTCCTCCTTTTTCTTTTCAAAGTTGAAGGTACAGGAGATTTATCTTTTTCCTTCATGATTGATGGCTTAACAATCATATTAACAACTTTTCCATCAAAAGACATAATGCTTTGATTCTCCATACCAGTATGAGATTGTGAGAGGAATTCACAAATCAGACTCAACAAGCAATCTTGTGATAAAAAGAGTTTGCAGAGAAGGAAAAAGGAATGTAGGGTTACAGAACCTTTATACACAAAATGGATTCACGTACACACAACTCTCATCCCTGAAGAAGGCAGAATTGTTGATTTTAACCCTCTTTTATTGATCAAACAGGGATAGTCCTTTCAATATCAATTAGATATGAAAAGATGGAAGAATTCCAAAAACAGTGAAACAAGACCAAAAAGAAAAAACAAAGCAAACTATTTTCTTTTCCTAAAGCTTGAAGTCTGCAAACCCTTGTCTTTTTTGAACTAGGCACATGAGACAAGATACACAACCAACACAATTAAGTTGTGCTGGGGTGAACAATAATCTGTCCACCATAACCTTCTTGAATGGAATTCTTAGGACCCTGTTTCACAGACAGTTTAGACCATATTATTTTCTCTAGTGGTCTAAAATTCTCTTTGGAAATTAACTTCTTCGGAGAAGAGATGAGATCACATACCGCAGACGATTGTGAACAAGTTTGAGCTTGTTTGCTAATCAATTCGCCCTTCATTGAAGTTTGTTGACATATCTTATCTTATGTTTCTACTTGAAACATCTGGAAAGTTCATGACCATTGAGAGTACAATAAGAACATGTCAATACGGAGGAAGGTTCAGACGTCATGGCTGTGCAGGCTGCTAGACAAATGGTGGAACCTGAAAAAATAGAAACCGAATTTCCAATAGACAAAGAGAACTCCATTTTATCCTCCATAGTGGTTGAAGTTTCTCCTGGAAGAATGTCGAGATTGATGTATGCATTGCTATATTATCGAAATCATTATTTTCACAGAGGAGTACAACACTTGATTTTTCGGCTTCATTAGAATCGAAGTGATCAGAAATTTCATCAAGAGTTGCAGCAAGACCTTTGTTTCCAGTGTATTTTCTACGATTTGGACACTCATTTGAAAAATGACCAAAACCTTTACACTTGAAGCACTGTGGCATATCCTCATCATCAGTATCGTCAGCATCCCTGTTTTTAGGAGGAATACGATTATGTGGTTTAACTGATGACTTAGGTTTTTCTCTAGTGAACCATTTACTTCTCTTCAAAAGAAGATCTCTAAACTGTCTTGTGATAAAAGATACTGACTTGTAAAGATCTTCATCTGATGAATCAGTCTCAAAAGGATCATCTTCAGAGATGCCAACACTTTTACTTTTATTAAGTAATTTAGTGTTCTTCTGTGTTCTGAAAGCAATATCCTTTCCAGATTTGGATACATGCTCATGATCAAAGATCTGTAACTTCCCGACGAGAGTATTTCTGGAAAATGCATCAAGGTTATTTCCTTCAACGATGACATGTTTCTTAGAATCGTCATCTTCCATACGAAGGTTTTCCCAATCAGAATTTATGTTTTGAAGTCTAGCTTCTTTTTCACAGTTATTCCCTTCAAATACGGTTTCTAAGATATCCCAAGCATTTTTAGACCGAGTTCACGTAGTCACATGGTGCTGAAGATCCTGGGTAATGGCATGGATGATTGCATTCAATCCGTTAGAATTTTTCTTTGCAACAAGAATCTCGACATCATCATAATCACCAATATCCTTTGGAACAGTTACATCGCTTACTGTAACAACCGGAGGAAAATAGCCATTAACAACATAAACCCATGATTAAAAATATCGTGCTTGAAGAAAGACACGCTTAACAGTTTTCCACCATCGGTAATTCGGGCCATCGAAGACTGGTGGTACGTTTATAGAGATAACACTTCTGTCCATAGAGTCAGATCACTACAAACACAAACTTATAAGGTCTTAAATGTGTTTGCCTGCTCTGATACCAATTGAAAAAGCGGGGGTCTAACAACCACACCCAATATTTCGCTTAGCAATATGTATAGACTAACTCCAATATACTTCCAAGAGAATCAACTAGATAGTCAGACTCAATCTTAAGAAAAGTATATCAAAGAGTTATATCTCAATTTCTCAATTCAATCCGCAATCAAACGAATAGGAATTTGCGAGCCCGATTGAATATAAGAAATAACTTGGACGGTATCAAAAACCAATATCCAAGTGTCAATCAATTTAATCAATAACCAAAGGTTGGATTCACAATTGATTGAACTTACGCACAACCTGTGATATTTCAATTATATAAACAAATATAATGCGGAAAAGAAATAACACAGACACCAGAAGTTTTGGTTACAAGGAAACCGCAAATGCAGAAAAACCACGGGACCTAGTCCAGATTTGAACACCACATTGTATTAAGCCGCTACAGACACTAGCCTACTCCAAGTTAACTTCGGACTGGAATGTAGTTGAAACCTAACCAATCTCACACTGATCAAGGCACACTGATTATGCGCACTTGATTCCCTTAGCTGATGTCACCCACAACTAAGAGTTGCTACGACCCAAAGTCGAAGACTTGATAAATTAATCTGTCTCACACAGAAAAGTCTATTGAATAGATAAATCTGTCTCCCACAGATAAACCTATGATTTTTGTTCCGTCTTTTGATAAATCAAGGTGAACATGAACCAATTGATACACCAGACTTATATTCCCAAAGAACAACCTAGCTAGTAATATCAATCACCTCACAATAATCTTAACCGTAAGGTAGCGAAATAAGATATTTTGGAATCACAAACGATGAGACGAAGATGTTTGTGACTACTTTTTATCTTGCTTATTGGTGATTAAATCTCGATTAAATCTTAGAGAAGATAGTACTCAATCACGATAGAAAACAACAAAATTAGAACACGCAACTACAGAGAAAATAGTTGGCCTGGCTTCACAATCCCAATGAAGTATTTAAGTCGTTAACCTATAGGGTTTCGTGAAAAACCTAAGGTTAAAGGAGAATCGACTCTAGTCGCAACTAGTATCACACATGAGGTGTGGGGATTAGGTTTCCCAGTCGCTAGAGTTCTCCTTTTGTTGATGGTGGATTTTAGTTCAGGGCTAAAATTGTAAAACCAAATTTAATGCGCTGACATCCTGCAAAGGGTAAAGCCGTTTGATAATGCGCTGACATCCTGCAAAGGGTAAAGCCGTTTGATAAGTGATGAGTACCTCTTCACTTTATTTATTCGAAGCAATTCAATAAATACACAAAATTCACCCAGAATGGTGCGTGTAACAACAATCCCAAATATTCTGTGTATTTTTTAGCATTATTAATTAATGCATGATTTTTCTAGTATTTCCTCTGTTGTTCTCAGCCGAACTCTCATTATTAGCATGACATGATGACCGAGTGTTCACTCTCAGCAGAGTAACATGAATCTCCAAGTGCCAATTTTGAGATGTGCACGAAATACCCGTCCATGCTACATCACTCTTTAAAGAAGAGTCTCGTATCGACGCGCTTTGGTTAGCCGATGGAGCATGCTTAATTTCCTTAAGGGAAATCTGGACTGTCCATATCAGTATGAGAAACGATCACGGCCACGCAAGATGGCCGCGCAATTTAACAATCCTAGCCAAACCCTGGCAAAAATATGCAATTGTTGTGATGACCACCGGCGGGCCCACTTATGCCCTAGTCGGCCGAACAATCACCATACTCCCCCAGCGCCACCAAACGCCAACCCAAAGTTGAGTGGCCGCGCTGTTTTGGGAGAAGCTCGACGAGCATAGACTGTTCAGGGCAGTCTTAAAACCATCACGACCGTCTAACTTCGCCGGCCTGGTTGGACGGATCAAATCATCCCGTGAGTGATCACGGAAGTGATAATGCACACATTGGCGGGCCCACTTCTCCCTCCCCCGATCGGATTTCTCACGACAAAGTCATGGAGAAATGAAACGTTTGCTCAAAACATGGCTGGCGTGATGCTTTAAAGGATCGTGGAAATCCCACTAGTGTCTTAAATCGATCACAACCATCCAACTTAGCCAGCCTATTTGGATGGCTTAGATCGCATTTAGGACCATCAGGAAGGTGCACATACGTTCACCGTCAGCCCAACATGGGCCCCACGTGATCGGTCTCTCCAAAGGAGGATCACGGCATGCCAAACCATTTGGCCAAAGTCACGCGTGCATGACTGATTCAAAACCCTAATTAGGGTTTGCGACAATGCACATCTGTCGTAGTTCACTCGTGACCATCCATCTTCGCCAGCCTAAACGGAGGGTGTAGATATAAAATCAAGAGGTCCCAAGGATGTCAACGTGATGACCGTGGGCCCACCTTTGCGTGTGACTGGCCGACCTATGTAGACTAGGGCCCGGCGCCTCAAAACGCACGCCCAAAGGTGGCATGCCACACGACTTTTAAACCTTTGCGGCAATGTATTTCTGTCGCAAATCGATCATGACCACTCATCTTTGACGGTCAAATTGAGTGGCCTAGATCGAATCTTTATGCGACCGAGAGGTGTAGGCATGCACGCTGGCAGGCCGTTTCCACGCATGCCTGGTCGATCCCACCAAAATTAGCGCCCATGCTTGGATTCGATAAAGCCAAAGAGGAGATGTTGCGCACCTCTAAAAACCCCTAAAATCCATCAACGACAACAAATATGTGTCGTAAATCATCTCGTCTGTCCAACTTTTCCAGCTTGGTCGGACGGCTTGGATTAAAAGTTAGGCGATCAATGAAGAGCCTCAATGATCACCATCCACCACTCTGTCACATGGAGTGATCGACCAGATGGTGGCCCGCCCATGCGGCTTCCATATGATCGCTCGAAGATGGTTGGATGTGTTGCCATTTTAAGACGCTTAATCCGCCACTTATTCAATCAAGCTTTAAAACAGCGATGCTTTATGCATATCGATTGTTTTGAGCTGCTTGCTTTAAAACGATGCATTACATGCATCGAACATACACGATATTTCATGAATATCAATTCCATAAATAACTCAGTTATTTAACCTAATAGCACCGTATACTATTTCCTGCGGCGGGTCCCACGACCTGACCCACTCATTCGAGACATCAAACATGTCACAAACTGGGAGATACTTACTGGGGAATTGGTATGGCGGTTTACAACGTGTGGCGTGAAACGCGCCCATTACGAGAACGTGTCAGGAGGCACGTACGGTTAACGATGATGAGGGAAGTGGGCAAAGGCGTGATCGTGTGACAATCACCTACACGACCCCACTACTCCATCACTCAACTTCCTCTACTTCCTACGAGATGAGGATTGCGCTCAAATGACTTGTATAAATAGGTTCTTCAACCTATTTTCAAACAACACAAAAAAAACCAAGTGTTGTCACAGTATCCAGAAAACACACAGAACTGATAGCTTACACTGTGCAAGCCAGTTCAACATTCTGATACAAGTCATAAACAACCAACACCTTCACAATATCAACACCTTCTTCGCTTCCCTCCCTAAGATCAACCCCATCTCCTATCACTTTGTGACCGAAGCAAGTCTGGAACGGCCATTTCTTGGTTTATGCCAGAATTGTATAGATTGATCTCTCGAATCAAAAGCACTCTCGTGCTGTACATTTGTTTAGGGTTTAGATTCGTTTCTCATCCACACACATCCAAATTTACCAAAACCAGTAGAAACAGTTTTCACCCATAAACACCTTTATATAGTCTTCAAATCAGGTTTTGCAATCAATGTTATCTTGGTAACAAAACATTCAATATTCACCGTTAGATGAAAACTTTATTAGACTCAAGCCAATATATTTCAACTGTTAGATCAAACTTAGCTTGTTACACACAAATGAAAAGTGACTTCATTTAGATATGAGTAACCGTACCTAAAAGTGAGCACCTTTGTTGGCTCAACAATAGTTAACCGAAGTTAGCCATATTGACACTTTCATATCAACCATATTCATCTTAACCATAACTAGTTCAAATGACTCAAATGAAACTAGTTCTAGAGTTGTTGAATTGTTTATTTTCTCATAGAAGTATACAAGACACAATTGAAGCAACATCGATTTTGATTTACTCGAATCAAGTCATGAACATTATAGCCACGGTTTGCAAAAGATTGCATTCTTTATTATATAAATGTATTAGTTCATGAACAAACTGATTTTTGAACATAAACCACTCAAGTATGCAAACGGGTACGCATACGTAAATGGCCTGACTAAGTTTGGGTTTGCCAGTATGCGAACGGGTATGCATACTTTCCAAACTCAGCAGAAATTCCCGGAACTGAACCTCACGCCAGTACGCGTACCGGTATGCGTACTTAATTCCCGGACCTTGACAAACCAAACAGCACGCATACGGGTATGCATACCATGGTTCCCGGACTTGGATTACACATATGCAAGTACGCAGACTGTGCTTGTATCCAATTGTTTTAAACTCTTATTTCAACCATTGAAACATTTCTTGGAAGACGACAATATCTATCTCACACAAACTATTAGCTTCAAATAATTTTTTAAGTGAACGAATGATCAATACGAAACATTCCGAGTATACATCAAATGACTGTCTCACACAAATCATGTAAGATGTTACAAGGTGATTTTCACATGATCATCTTTTGACTTTCGTCAAGAATATAAGATGAAGTTGGTTAAAGTTAAATCTTACCAACACATATTTCGAGAAATATGTAAGCGAGTTAAACTCAGCTCGAAATATCAAATGTGTATAATTGAAGTCTATATAGCTATACGACTTTTGTCTCAAATATGAGATAGAGTAGATAAACTTTTGAGTGATAGATGAGTTCAAATCTCCGCATACCTTTTGTTGATGAAGTTACACAAGCTCCCCTTCGTAGTTCTTCGTCTTCAATCGATGAACGTCGTGAAGTCTAATGCTCAACTACACTTTCTATCCTAATCCGAGACTTAGCCATAAGTAGAGTAGAAATCAAGACTTATAGTTTTGGCAAATAAACTTGACAACAAGCTTGAGATAGCAACGCTTGCGAGTTCGACCGAGCAGTGCTCTAAAAAGTTTGTGGTTCTTTAAAAATCCCTATATAGATGGCAATTGGTTGCTGCTACGATATTCACATTATGTTGGTTGTATCAATACCTATAACAAAGTTAATTTCCAACTCTTTCACATGTTCTAGTATACCAATATTGGTATGATTTAGCATGTCTAACCCTTTGTTTTCCGAGGTTCTTTCCATATATTTCCTTGACACAGTTATCTCAAGTTGAGAAATTTCTTTATCCCAATGTAAACATTGTTGTTTAAGAGAATCTCACATGCCTCCCAACAACTTACATCGGGTTGAATAGTTTAATAAAGACTGTGAATCTCTTTTAATGTATAATGGACCGTGAATCTACTGTTAATTTAACATAATGGATGAAGTTGAAAAGATAAAAATGGAAAGATTTTTCTGACTCATGTCACCTTTTGTAAAGCCCTTGTAGACATAGATGAATTATGTATCAAAGGCTCCTTAATGGCGCTCAAGTACTTCTGAGTCCAAAAGGTCAACTTCTAATCGAGTTGGTTTAATTAAAACCCGGTAAACGGTTTGGTCAAGGCCCACTCCATTGGGTTGACTAGGTCATGGTTAATAAAAGTACACATATATGGTGCATTATACAGTATATGAATTACTCAGGCCTATCGTAATAAACTTGAAACTACTATCATAGAGGCCCAAATATATTGTTAACCCCAAAGTTGTAAACTGCATCATCTAACTGTGGTGATCAGAAACCAATTGTCAACTTATCTGATGATGATAAATGTTTACAGAAGATTAATCAATATGGTTTGCTAAACATAACAAAATTTCAAGGTAATCCAACAGCTAGATAAAAATATATACATGACGCCGTATGACTGTTCCAATTCACGTTTCTGTGGAGACAGTTGGAAATATCACGTACTTTTGAGTAGTTCACATGAATGGATCTTTATGAAATTTATACAGTAGCTCAAAAAGAACGATATATAACATTTTCCAAAACTATAGCATAATCCAACGGTTGTAATAATTAAAAAGTAAGTTTTATTACGTTGTTATAAACTAGGGTTTTTCTGAACGTAGACAGTTTCATGAAAAACAGGTTCTGGAGATTGCATCATTTTCCGATTTGATTGAAATTCTTATAGAGTATTTAATACCTGATTGGGTTAAACATATTAAAATTTCATCAACATCTATTGGTGAAATCTCTATGTTTGATAGTCATACATTCGTGGAACCCTAATATATACTATGAAAACGAAATTTCTTGTTCAAAAGAAATACCTGGTAACGAATCCATGATGATACACAAATAGGATCAGAACCACGCTAATCTTCAAAGAAAAATTCATGACCAATCTTGCACAACAAAAAAGAAAATTGCACGTTGGTAGAGTCGTGCTGATAACGTGATTAAGGAGAATCATAGGAGAGGAAAGGAGATGTAGAGACAAGAAGGAGAATCATCTTATTAGAGAGAGTAGTAGTTGTAATACATATGTTACATTACATACATATAAAGGGGACACTCTAGGTAACCAGATGAACCACACATCCATGGGCCGTAGGCCCTGTAACAGGAAAACAATTTTATCTTTATGTTGATCCATGTGAATTAAATAAATAAATAATTAAAAAAAAATTAAAAAGAAATTACCAATCGACCATGTGTGAATAGTTTCCTCCATTGCCTCAGTTACCGGGTACTTAGCTTCTCATCATATTGGAAACACGCTCAAAATTCATTTTTATTGCTCAAAGGGTGTTCACAATAATGAAATGGAAGAAAAATAATAAAATCGGGTTTGTAACACGTATATTTGTTACAAACCTAACTGTTACAGAGAACGATAAATATGAAGTGCTCTTGGCACTGTAGCACTATGAATGTCTCCTAGGGTATGTAATGTTCTAAACTCTCCCAAAATCTCGGTAACCCATCTCTGACCTCTAGCCTCCTATTTATACACCACAGAACCTCAAAATATCTCGAGTTAATGCCAAATTCTTCTCTTTACTTCCTTTGCATATTACCAAGATTTCTTTCCTTATTTAACTCATCTATGCGTATTCTTCTGTCATACTTCACACCAACACGCTGACTGCTCGTAATAGATTGAGTCATACTCGTGTTTCCTCGTGTATTCTTCCCAAACATAACGGAAAATCTCGAGAAAATTTCTATCGAATATATTCTTTTCCTGTTTAGTTCATCACACGTCTGCATCATTCAACCAGCCTCCAAATACGTTGAAGACTCACCAAATATTGATTCCAACACACGCCAACCTCAGAAATACTCGGGAAATGGTAGAAGATCTCATGATTATCTCACTTCGTACACGTACCCTATTTTCTTCTCACGGTGAATATAACCTTCCATTTTTCGAATCAAAGTCCACTACCAAGCCTAATTACCCTTAACAGGACCAAACCAAACTAAATCCACGAGAAATCTGCATGAAATTACGTCCAGAAATCATCCCAGACAAATATGCAGGTGACCGGAATTTTCAAACTAATTTCCCGCTAAAAAAACAGGTGAAGAAGGTGTCTGCCCCCTATCCAGGTGTGGGGTACCATTAGTAGTGGGGTGTCTTGGGGTGCAAATAGTAGCTAGTGTGCCCCTTAGCCAAAACTGGGGTCCGTTTAGCAGTTGTCCCACGGGGGTGCCTTTAACAACTTTTCGAGCCGATTTTTCCAAAAAATGTTTATTTCCTCAAAATACCTACAAACACATAAAACATCATAATAAGTACAAAATCGAGTACTAATAATACAGAAAATTGAGGACAACTTAAACACAAAAATGTGTCTATCAGGACTAGCTTCCTATCTTGATCATGCTCTGAACTCTTTTCTTTAACCTGAATAATCAGAAAGAGAAACAACAAACCCTATCGAGTGATCATGTTCTTTAAATGAGGTATCAAATTTGATTTTCCGTTCAAAATTTAAGTCATTTTTCATCTCGTGAACCCTGAATTTTCCTAGTGTTTTGAAATGGTCTAACTTCAGGAATGTTTAAAAAAATCCAAATGAATCTTATTAATCAAGCTTATACGATTAGTATTCAAGTGAGTCTGATTAATCCAGGTGACTAACAGAAGAGTATTTGTTTGGTCCTAATTATGTTGGAACAATCGGTCCTTCTGGGTACTAAATAGTAACCAACAGTTCGGGATCATAGCTCTCTACGTGTTAATTAATCTTGTGGAAATAAACTAGTTGACAAGAAACACTTGATCTTTCGTATTGCCCCATGAACCTCACTACAATATACGATAACAAGAAGAGAAATAGAACCACACAGATGCAAGCCATAAACAAAAACAACAATAAGTATTCAAGGATTTCAATATACTTCAATATGTGTATATTGTCCACGTCCACCAAATGGCTACGACCTCTTCATTCATTATAGAATCCAACTGAGATTTACACATCCGACTGACTAAATCAATCCATCGACTCACCACAACATGACTGAATACAAGAACTCTCACAAATGCCCCATGAATCCAAAGTAGCGTCTTCACCGATACCAGACAATGTTTACCACATTATCTACCAAAAATAAGATGATATTTTCTTCATACCCTAACATAAATTACCCTGGACGCCTTTTCCTCAACATCAATAATTTACTCTAGCACCAACATAATGATCTTATCCTTTGACAAGATGTCTTACCAGTCTCCATAATATGAATACTCCATAACGACATGTCTTCCAACATCGATAAGTACTACGTAAGCACCATAATGATGTACTCCTTCCGCCAATTGTTGGAAAATTGTCACCCTGAGCGTAGCGGAATACTGGATCACAAAGGACAATTGGTGATTTGAACCAAACAGAAAGAAATATAAGAGAAAGACAGAAGATAAAACAAGCACACTTTCACACACTAGTACACAGAGACCCTTTTGCCACGCCAAATTGGCGTGTCCATAGGGGTTTTGTCACGCCACTTCGGTTTGGACTAGGCGTGACTTCTGCTTGCGCGGTTTTAGGTAACATGGCGTGGTTTTAGGTAGCTTATATCCACGCCAGAAATAGACACGCCAGAGCCATATAGGCGTTGCTATATAGGGTCCCAAAAAATTAAGTACTGGTACTTTATAGACACACGATTTATTGTTTTGGCGTGGCTATTTGGTTCACTATAGACACACAAATTTCTTTTGGCGTGGCTATTTGATTCACTATAGACACGCAATTTTTTTTTTGGCGTGGCTATTTGGTTCACTTTAGACACACAAATTGCTTGTTGGCGTGGCTATTTGGTTCACTTTAGACACGCAAATTGCTTTTGGCGTGACTATTTGATTCACTATATACACACAAATTGCGTTTTGGCATGCCTATTTGGTTCACTTTAGACACGCAAATTGCTTTTTGGCGTAGCCATTGGTTATCCGATAGACACGCCATATAGGTTTAACGTGGTTATCTATTATGTTTTAGCCACGCCAATTTCACTTACTTTCATCCACGTGGCTGCATTAGGAACCGTTGAATATCATCCGCATGTAACGTTGTGAACCGTTCATTGGATATCCTATAGAAACGCCCCATAGAGCTTGGCTATATGTGATATTTAGCCACGCCAATTTCCAATTACCTTGGTCCACGTAGCCGTATTACGAATCGTTTGATCTCATTTCAGATGATGCAATATTGACCGTTAAATTATATGCATCCTTCACCGTCCACATGTAATGTTGTGAGCCGTTGATTGGATATCCTATAGACACGCCCCATATAGCGTGGTTATATGTGCTATTTAGCCACGCCAATTTACAATTACCTTGATCCACGTGGCCGTATTAGGAATCGTTGGATCTCATTTAAGATGATGCAATATTGACCATTCAATTATATGCATCCTTCACCGTCCACATGTAACGCTGTGAGCCGTTCACTGATTTCCTATAGACACGCACCAAAGAGCGTGGCTATATGTTATATTTAAACACGACAATTTACAATTACCTTGATCCACGTGGCCGTATTAGGAATCGTTGGATCTCATTTTAGATGATGCAATATTGACCGTTAAATTATATGCATCCTACGCCGTCCACATCTAACGTTGTGAGCCGTTCATTGAAGAACCTATAGACACGCCATATAGCGTGGCTATATGTGATATTTTGCCACGCCGATTTACAATTACCTTCATCCACATGGCTGTATTAGGTACCATTGGACCTCGTTTAAGATGATGCAATATTGACCGTTCAGATGTAACGTTGACCGTCCACATGTAACGTTGGGAGCCGTTCATCGGAGAACCTATAGACACGCCATATAGCGTGGCCTTATATGATATTTAGCCACACCAATTTATATATGCCTAAAGTGTCTTTATGTTATGTTTAGCCACGCCAATTAATCTCGAAGCGTTATATTACGCGTGTGACGCCTGTAAGCCGTTCAGATAAAGCGCATCTAAACCATCCACCTGGCACTATCCAAATTCTCTTATATACTTTATAAATTGTGGTTAAATCTGAAATTCATATATGCCAAAAATTCATATTATTATTAATAACACAGTAAAAAATGTTGAGCTTTGGTCTAACAGTTTGCAAAAAAAAATATTAAAGAGTATTTATCCAAAAATCATCAGTTTTTCTTCAACTTTTTTGATGGTGGTGTCTCTGCATGCAATGGATCAGGTTGTGACATTCTCGACGCACCAAACCTTGTCTTCCTATGTTGCCCATCTGAAAGTTGGTATGCCTTCTGCACAGTTGGTGCATATAACCTTCTTTGCGCCTTTTTAGTCTTCTGAGAAAGCTTTTCAGAGGATGCATGCATGACTCCCCGAATGTGGATTGACTGCTAGGTGCTCCTCATTCAGTTTATCACTGTCCAAGTTCTAGCAACGACGTTTCCCCTAGATCCATTCCAAAAGTCGTATTTTTCTTTCTGCGGAGATACGGCATATGAACATCATATAAAAGAAGATGCTAGGATTAGCAATATACATTTACGAAGAAAAAAAATAATAATAAAAAATACTCCATTAGATGTCTTAGCCATAGGTTCTGCCATAGATGTGCACGACTTCTCTAGAGATATTGAAGGATTTGGTTGGGAATTACTGGTAGAGTTCTGCATAAGATTAGGAGACTGCTTCTTAGACCATGAATGCGAAGACACTGATGAATTGAATAGGTAACAAATATACAAGGTTCTCCAAAATGTACCCTAGCATCCGTGATTCATATAGTTGATATCATATTTCAGACATATGGTTTAAGATCATGTAACTGGTTTAAGACAACAGACTTACTAATTTTAGTTTTAATCCCGAGTATCCTCCTCGTCCTGTCCGATGTGGGAACTTGGATTGTGATATTGCGTTTGTTCCCTTCTCCGAATTTTTCTTGTAGAAGAAATAAAAATAATTTCATTAGTATGCTTGGATAGACAATAAGAACAAAACACAAATTAGAAAAAGCAATGTGTATTCCATACCTTAAATATAGGCGATTCTAGTACATACTTAAGGTATTCATCCCAGTCTTCTTGGTCCATTACCGTTTCGTACTTTATGGGGAAAGTTTTTAGTTTATCCGGGTCTTTCCAGGAAGGGTTTTACATGATTATTGTATAATTTCCTTCTGAAGTCCATCACCTCTCATCGTCATTAACTTGTTCTTTGATACAACCGAATAAAAACCCTAGTCATGCTTTAACTAGTAAACCTATAAGATCTAACATCTGATTCCATGAGATCGAACAAAAAATCTAACATCAGTTTAATATTCATTCGATAATGGGTTGTATAAATAATACCAACAACAAAGACCGGGTCTGAAAAGGTAGGTTCCTTGTAAAGATTGGAGATAGTAAAAATAGAATAAAAACCCTAATCATGCTTTAACTAGTAAACATATAAGAAGTAATGGAATAAAAACCCTAATCATGCTTTAACTAGTAAACCTATAAGATCTAACATCTGATTCCATGAGATCGGATAAAAAATCTAACATCAATTTAATATTCGGTTGTAGAAATAATACCAACAACAAAGATCGAGTCTGAAGAGGTAGGTTCCTTGTAAAGATTAGAGATAGTAGCAGAATTATGATTTCAAAGAGAGAATGAATCGAGTAATAAAAACTGAAAAAGTAGATCGAACTCATCTTTCTTTTTCTTTTTGGAGTTTAACCAAACCATCAGGCGGGAATTGATTTTCCTTTTGAAATCATCCCGCCCAGTAAAATTCATTTTCATCACACGCCAAACAAAAGATTTTTGGTGTTTTTCTTTTTTTATTTCCAAATTTTTGATGTGTGACCAATATGGTTAGTTTCCTTTATTTTATGAGAGAATACATCGTAGACAGTTATGATAAAATTGTTTCCCAAAATTTTCGAAATTTAGTTTCCTATCTCTAACCAACTCGAGAAAAGGCCATAGAAAAAAATTACTTTCCTATTTCGAATAATATTTTCCTTAAAAATTTTAACCTGGGTTGTATCCTGTATTATTCTCGGTTTAGGGAGGAAACGTATGAATTATTAGTGGCACCTATGTAGGAAACGTATTCTTCTAATCATACAATATTTTTTTTAATAGGAAAGAATATATATATTGATAAGCAAGCTTACATATTGTTTTTATCCTGTTGAATCAGAAGATTGATCTATACAGACAGATTATTAAACCAACAAAACAAAATTGTTTGAGTTCTTGCATACTTTGCTATAGAGTCTGCAATATGATTTGCATTCCTATGGGCATAAGTGCAAACCCAAGAATCAAAATAACTTAGTATAAGTAATGCATCATGGATTAAATTATACGTTGTCCATTTAACTGCTGTAGCCTTCCCATTCACAGCTGCTATAACATTCTGACAATCTCCTTCCAAGTGAATTTTTCGCCATCCCTTACTGTGAGCCCATTGTACTGCTTCTAGGAGAGAATGCGCTTCAGCTTGCTCTGGATCAATGGCTAGAGATGCACCTCCTCGCAGTCCATGGCTGTTTCCTGCAGAATCTCTACAAATCAGTCCCCATCCTGATAATACAGTTTTATCAATATAGGAAGCATCAAAATTCAATTTGTATTTATCATCTATAGGATCCTTCCAGTTCTTATCAATTATTCTCAAAGCACTGTTGCTACTAGTTTGCATACTTTTAGCCCTTTTCCAGTCATCAATCTGCCTGACAATATTGTTTATAACAATGTTACTGTTAAATGGCTTGTTTTCAAAAGCTGTATCACATCTAGCCTTCTAGGTTAGACACAAAATGAAACCGGCACTCTCATACAGACTAAAATCCTTGGGCATATCATTGTTTGCCTTTAGAAAGAAACCACTTATCCAATTTTGTAAGTCTAGACCCTGGAGGATAGTAGATAATATAGAGTCTACTAAATCCCATATATGTCTGACATGGTGACAATCAAAGAACAGATGTTGAATAGTTTCAGGGTTACCACTACAAATAACACATCTACTATCTTTATGTTTAGTGAAACTAGCAAGTCTATGTTTAGTAGTAATGCAACCATTTAGGAATTTCCATATAAAATACTGAATTATGGGAGGTAGCTTATATCTCCAAAAGGATTTACAGCAGATGTCTAAGTTGTTCTTAGTTGTCTTAGTAGCTAAGTTTTCATTCAAGATGGCATTGTAAGCAGATTTTATAGTAAACATTCCATTGCTGGAAGGCTCCCATCTCAGCTTATCTTTACCTGCAATAGGAATTCTTATGTCAGTAATCCTTTTAACAATATCTTCATCAAACAAAGCATTCAAAATATCAGAATTCCAAGACTTAGAGTCTTGGTCAATGAGATGATTCACAGTTTTCATATTAAAAGAGCTAAAATGACTATCTGGAGGTTTGTGCATATTTGGAATCCAAGTATCTTTCCAAATTTACACAGAAGTACCATCACCTATCTCTCATATGTAGTGCCTTTTAATTATATTCAAACCTGTGCATATGCCTTGCCAAATCCAAGACCCCTGTTTGTTCACAAATCAGTTAAAGGATTAACATCATGAAAATATTTTTCCTTCATAACAACAACCCATGGTTCATCTGGATTGGTAATCAATCATACTGTAAGCTACTAAAGATAAATAAACTAAACCCATCCATTTTCATGTTCATCATTTCCAGAAAACATAAAAATTCAGCGTGAATCATTCATCACATAAATGACAACCTATCTATCAGCGTAAAAAGCGTGTATCTAGTGCAGTACTTAAAAAATACGTAAACTAAAAGTTCACACATCAAAAACCTTGTTTAAGAAAGCAAAGAACTTGTTAGATGAGCATTTATCCAAAAATCATCAGTTTTTCTTCAACTTTTTGATGGTGGTGTCTCTGCATGCAATGGATCAGGTTGTGACATTCTCGACGTGCCAAACCTTGTCTTCCTCTGGTGCGCAGCTGAAAGTTGCAATGCCTTCTGCATAGTTGGTACATATAACCTTCTCTGCGCCTTTTTAGTCTTCTGAGAAATCTTTTCAAAGGCTGCATGACTCCCCGAATGTGGATTGACTGCTAGGTGCTCCTCATTCAGTTTTTCACTGTCCAATTTCCTCTCAGAATCTAAAACTGGTTCTGGTTGCTCATGAGGTTTTCCATACTGTGGAGTTTCCTACAGCTAGAGATGAAATGTATTATATATATATATATATATTCTAAATTCAAGGCGAATTCATCTGTCATGTGAATTCTCAACAAGAGACAGACAAAAGTCATTTTTCCAACAATGTAATAAAGCCAACTTCACTGAAGGCCGCGGCATTTTTCACAGCTGACGCCCATAATAAAATCCATAACCAAATATCAATTTTCAAATTTACACTGGCATTCATGTTCGATTTAGGTGTTAATATATTTCTATCTCGTACTAATTCTTTAATCAAACTGAATACACGATTTATGTAAAACTATTTATATACTTGATTAACAAAGCAAAAGAGCTAAAAAACTAACCTTGTCATCATAGATGGAACAGTTATCTTTCGGCCATGCCACAAAACCATTTTTAGCTTCCCCTAATAACTTAAACTCGCCACTTGGTTCGGTTAACACGAACGATGGAACTATAAACTCCTGAATATTGACAGCATAACAGTTACTAGGAAGATCTTGTCCATGTATTTTCTGGTTAGGCACCATAGGTAAAATATTGCCTCTAGCAACGACGTTTCCCCTAGATCCATTCCAAAAGTCGTATTTTGCTTTCTGCGGAGATACGACATATGAACATCATATAAAAAGAAGATACTAGAATTAGCAATATAGATTTGCGAAGAAAAAAAAATCAAAAAAAACATACTCCATTAGATGTCTTATCCAGATGTTCTGCCGTAGATGTGCACGACTTCTCTAGAGATATTGAAGGATTTGGTTGGGAATTACTGGTAGAGTTCTGCATAAGATTAGGAGACTGCTTTTTAGATCCATCAGAAGGGTTGCTACGTGAAGGAGACTTCCGCAGAGAAGTAGTTGGTTGTGAATTACTGGTAGGGTACTGCATAAGATTAAAAGAGTTATTAGTTAATTTTGAAAGTTACACATGTTTCTATTTTTCTAGGTTCTCTAGTTTACACTTGGATCGGTGATTCATATAATTGATAGACTGGTTTATGTATATTCGACTTACAAATCAAACAAGCCAAGCAACTAACCTTCTTAGCAGGCTCGGTAAACTGAACACCATACTTTGGCCAAGGAATCGATTTTCCAAAAGTTTGCCCTAATGTTTCCATACCAACAAATCGTACGGGTAGACAGAAATTCGGTTTTATTACTTCATCAATCAGGATTTTGTGGAAATCAACCTCCAACCCATCCTTTCCATGTAATTGTTGTTTTCCTGTTAACAAAAAAGCTCTACCTCTAGCAAGGACGTTTGCCTTAGACAACTCGTCAAAAAGGTTGCACCTTCTACCCTGCGTAAATATATGGCATATGAACATCTTCAAGCGAAAACTTCAAAACAAATTGAGATTTAAAATGCATGTAAAAATAAAACAGATACCGGAGAAACTGCTTTAGTTGTCGTGATCTCAGATTGGCTCCGACTAGGTGGATCTTTTGATGTCACGTCCAGAGTATGTTTCCCCGAATTTTGTTGACTTACCTGCAACAGTAGCGTAATATTCCATATTCGGGTGACAAATATGCCAAATTCCACCGTGAATGCGAAGACACGGATGAATAGGTAACAAATATACAAGGTTCTCCAAAATACACCCTAGCATCCGTGATTCATATAGTAGTTGATAGCATATTTCAGACTCATATGGTCTTAAGATCATGTAACTGGTTTAAAACACATACCTTCGGAACGTTTTCAGATATTGTACGAGATTGGCTTCCGTTGAGTAGATCCGGTGATTTCACAGCCTCAGAATGTTTTGGTTGACTTACCTGCATCAGAAAATTGAAATGAAAGTTGTACCTTGTTTTTGCAGTGAAACCATTTAAGCAAAATGCACAACTGACTTACAATCAAATATCTAACCACATATCTCGTTCTATAAGGTTCTCTAAAATATACACTAACGTACGTGATTCATATAGCTGATAACATATTCGTCTCTTATATCAAACAAGATATATATATAAAACTGGTTTGTGTAAAAACATATCCAATGAGTTAACAAAGAAAACAAGCATAGCAACCAACCTTTTGATCCAAGATGGTTTGATTTGATGGCCAACAAATTTCAGCATCACCAACATCTTTTAAAGTTTTTATCCCATAAGATGTGCCAAAGGGAAATTTGATGGTTTCATTTAGTACTTCACTAACCATGACGCTATAGCATGTAACCTCACCCATCATTCCTGACTTCATTTTATAAGATACCTTCTTTGAAGAGTAAGCTCTACCAATGGCAACAATGTTGTCCTTTTCTCCAAACCAAAGTTTGCATCCTGTGCCCTGCAAAACACAAGGCGCATGAGAGATAGTAAATGGAATATTCAAAATTTAAACGCGTTGGAAAACCATACATCAATGGTAACTTTTTCAGATGGCACATTATGAGATTCCCCAGTGGATGAAGGAGACGAAGACTTCTTTTTTGATGCTAAAGACGACTGGGATTCAGTAGAAACGGTCGGCGTTTTAGTACAAGGAGAGACCCGTTTCGCGGACCCTTTGGTGCTTTCAGATGACTTCTGCGGACCAGATTTCCCATGTTTTTTTTGAAGTTGCTTAACTGATTCTGGACCTATGTTATTCTTAGATCGATTGGAGGCGTTGATAGGTCCTGCATCCTGTGACTGTAGTTGAACACATTGTTTGAAAAAATCAGATACTGTCTGCCAATTTTTTCAAAAAAGTACACAATCTAATCAAAATTCGGTTCACTTACCTCTCCTCCAGAATTGATGATACTGTTGTCCACAATTTTCGCAATGTCGACTCCTTGAGATAACAAGTTATCTGTCAATCTCTGATACGCATTTTTAGTAGACTCTAATTCTTTCTCCTTAGCTTTCAGATTTTCATGCATTTCATCATTCTCTTTCGAGTGTCTTGGTTTTCTTCCATTTGGAAAGTAAAGGGTTGCCGTCACTCCAAAGCTAGCCCCCTTGACACATCCACCCTTATCCGGGCCGATCGCAACTATTAGGGCATCCTCGTTATGACCAACCGTTAGAGTTCCCTCTCGAATCATCTTCCGCTTCTCTTCATGTTCAAATAATGTGTTAAATTATGATTTAAACCTTGTGCAGTTACTGTGCACTTACTTTTGTTAAAAACATGAGGACTGTAAAGTTTCTGTTTTCTCACAACTTCAGATGTCTTCTTCCTGACAAACTCGTCTGGAACAATTCCGTCTTTGTTTTCGCGTGCTCTTTCCCACATGAAAAACCGGTCTTCAAGATCTTCTTCGGCAACATTTCCGCTTTGGACCTAGTAGTTACCAGAAACAAGTAAGGATTTATATCCGCACAAATATTAACTGTGTAAAACAGAAAACCTATTCCAAAGCGTCTAATGTGACAAAATTACAGATTGGTGTAAGAGGACACATCCCTATACCGTTTTAAGTTTCTGCATATATGAGACACGCAACACGACATACAAAACAAAAGTATCTGATATGGCCGGTTTTACTGTGCAGTGTATAATAAATAAGACAACAGACTTACTAATTTTAGTTTTAATCCCGAGTATCCTCCTCGTCCCGTCCGATGTGGGAACTTGGATTGTGATATTGCCTTTTTTCCCCTCTCCGAATTTTTCTTGCAGAGGAAATAAAAATAATTTCATTAGTATGCTGGGATAGACAATAAGAACGAAACACAAAATCAGAAAAAGCAATGTGTATTCCATACCATAAATATAACCGATTTTAGTACATGATTAACGTAGTTGTCCCAGTTCTCTTGGTCCATTACCGTTTCGTACTTTTTGGGGAAAGTTCTTAGTTTGTGCGGCATTTCCAGGAAGGGTTTTACATGATTGTTGTACAATTTCCTTCTGAAGTCCCGCAGCTGAACAGGTAGACGCTTCATGACCACTCGCTTCAGCTCATGGGGCACCTCATAATGAAGCTGCAATAACATATAATGTATGTTAATCACAGACTCACAGTTAGACAACAAAAACGACGAATTGGTAACCGCATATGCATACCAGAATTTTCTCCCACATATTTTCTTTTTTTTGTTGAAGGGACTTCCTTCCAACATAAATGTTTTATGCCAACCATATCACGGATCAAATAGCCTAGGTAACTACTGAATTCAATTTTATGGTTACCAATAGGCCGGAACATTTTGTCAAACTCAATATCCCTTCTTTTGGCATCTTTTATCGAGAAATCTCTATGCAGATTCAACATTCTTGTCATTCCCCTCTCTTTTATGATCACTTCTGTAGAGTCTTCTTGTTGTGGATGCTTTTCTGCTTCTGGAGCATTTTCCAATTCTTTTTCTTCTAACACCTCCAAAACATCATTTACAGAATCTTCTGACTCTGGAAATAACCGAGGCAACATATGAAACCATGTGATGTTTAAGTAGAAACAAGTAAGTACAAGGTTTCGCACATTACCTGTTAAGTCTTCAAATCTAACAGTGTGGAGCATATCTCCACCATCATCGTCATCTGATTGTACAATGTCATCATGACTCTCATCTAAATCCACCGTTTCTTCATCAGAATCCCCCTCAACATCGTATTCCCTCCATTGGTCGTAATCATCATCTTCTGCCATGACAAAAGTTGTGTAGGTACGTACATCTCGGTTAGGAATTTGAGCTTATTTTGAAAAATATTAGCTAAACTTAACAGGATAGGCAACATGTGTTACACCTATTTTCTATTATATGAAAAGAAAACAAACATGAACTCAGTGATGCATGTAACTTGAGGCTAAAACATCACTGCAACACACAAAATATCCTCATGATTATTGTGTTATCCACAAAGCGAAAGGTACCGGTTAAACGGTCTTATATAACTTTTTGTTACAAAATCCAAGAGCACTAAAGCACCAGATAATGATTATCCATTTTTAGATTGAAGATAAAAAGTCAAATTGGCCAACCAACAACATGGTATTATTAAAAGTGGCAACTTAAAATACAGACGTTACAGGCTCGCCAAGTAACAGAGACTCAAATGATTAAATCTTGAGAAGCCTTGTATATAAATATGATTGACACAACATCGTCGATCAAAGTAGAGTTATTAACTCTCAATCAAAATCCAACCCAAACAATAACAAAAACCCTACTCATGCTTTAACTAGTAAACCTATAAGAAGTGATAGAATAAAAACCCTAATCATGCTTTAACTAGTAAACCTATAAGATCAAACATCTGATTCCATGAGATCGAACAAAAAATCTAACATCAATTTAATATTCTCGTTAATGGGTTGTAGAAATAATACCAACAACAAAGATCGAGTCTGAAGAGGTAGGTTCCTTGTAAAGATTAGAGACGATAGTAGTAGAATTATGATTTCATAGAGAGAATCAATCGAGTAATAAAAACTGAAAAAGTAGATCGAACTCATCTTTCTTTCTTTTTTTGGAATTTAACCAAACCATCAGGCGGGAATTGATTTTCTTTTTGAAATCATCCCGCCCAGTAAAATCCATTTTCATCACCCGCCAAACAAAAGATTTTTGGTGTTTTTCTTTTTTTATTTCCAAATTTTTGATGTGTAACCAATATGGTTAGTTTCCTTATTTTATGAGAGAATATATCGTAGACAGTTATGATAAAATTGTTTCCTAAAATTTTCGAAATTTTGTTTCCTATCTCTAACCAACTCGAGAAGAGTCTATAGAAAAAAAGTACTTTCCTATTTCGAATAGTATTTACCTTAATAATTTTAAGATGGGTTGTCTCATGTATTATTCTTGGTTTAGGGAGGAAACATATTATTCTAATCATACAGTAAGGTAATAAAGATAAATAAACTAAAACCATCTATTTTCATGTTCATCATTTCCAGAAAACATAAAGTTCAACGTGAATCATTCATCACATGAATGTCAACCTATCTATCAGCGTAAAAAGCCTCCATCTAGTGCAGTACTTAAAAAATAAATAAAACCACCACTGAAAACAAAATGGTCATCAAAAATCCTGTTTAAAAAGCAAAGAACTTGTTAGATGAGTCTGGTTCTTTGTCAGATTAGTCTGGTTCCTCATTCTCATCCAATTCCACGCAAAGATCATTATCATTAACATCGTCGTATAGCAGTACTTTACTTTCAATAGCACTTTACTTGTTCAAACTCGTATTTTTGTTAAAAGTATTGGAAAGGAGATAATAAGATCAGACCTAAAGTGATAAATTGATTCTTATTGTTTACAGGGGGAAAACTGTATTTTTCTACATTTCCTCCATTCTTTCAGCTAATTATATTTATTTTTCCAAAAGAATGCACACCTCATAAATAAATAAATTTGCAAGAGTATATTGCATTCTATAAACTCTATGAACTTGTAAATAATTATCTGATTTATTTCATGATTCCAATACCTAAATAATAAAAGAATTCATAAACATCACCTTCTTCTAAATGACAAAATTAGTAAACGAAACAAGAAACGAAAACAACTTTCAAAGCGTCCACAAAATGAAATCGATAAATCAAACCATATCATAAAAAAAAACATATCAAATGAACCATCCCCTATCTTCAAACAATTCTTCTTGCAATGCTGAGGTGAACCTGATCACTCCAACCAGCAGGCTTGGGCGCCTTGTCATCCTCAGATTTGTCATTTTCTGCTTCATCAGGCTCCACATGCTTGTTAAGATCATGCTTGTTAACTTTTGGATTATCTGTCATATCCGGAATATCGGGACGATCTTCATCAATAATTTCAATAATAGAAGCAGGAGCATCATCATTTACAGTAGGAACATCAGCATAAGCAGAAACATCAGCATCCTCAAAGCTACTGATTACAGCGTCCAGAGGAACACCAGGAATAACATCAGCATAAATAGGAACATCATCATTGTCAACAGTACTGACAACATAACTAATTACAGCTTCGATAGGAACACCAGGAACAATAGTTACCACAGTAATGATAATCCTCAATTTACGAGGACCAGCCATCAGTCGAGGACATTTTTGGATCCTCTCTTCAGTTTCATCTCTACAGTCCCTCTTAGTTGAACTCATTTTTTTCTCTTAATACTCTATGTTAATTTTTTCTATGCTTGGTGTAATTTATATATATTTCTAAGGAAAACCCTAATTTCTTAGGTTTTCCATCATTATCTTAAATCACCTATTCTTTGGCATTTACATCGAATATTCTATCAATATAAGGAGATATGGAATGAATATTTTCATGTTTATCTAATTTCCTTTTTAATCTAATATACATAACGAACATAACAAACTAAAATAAATTATGATCTCATGAGATATATGGAATGAATATTTTCATATTTATCTAATTTCCTTTTTAATTTAATTACCTAGGTCGGTTGGGGTGGCCCGGCCGGCTGGACCATAGGTGTAACACAAAAAAAGGAAAAAAAAAACAAATGTTGGCTAGTTAAACAATGGCCCAACATTTAGCGGCAACACTTTCATGTTGATGCACGAAATTGAACAGTTCAACATAGAAAAAATCCAAACACCAAAACAAAAACAAAAAAATACAAG